>NC_068981.1:167563335-167574151 GCF_001194135.2 Octopus bimaculoides
TATGTATATATATATGTACGCACATATACATACGTACTCTCATACACACACACACACACATATTACATATTGCACACCGACACACGCAAACATACATGCCATTGATTAGTTTTTTTTATCCTCAAACCTATTCAAGTGCACTCAGTCGATTTGGTTTAAAAAAAAAAACAAAAGAAATCCTTTTACATTTATTCATATTAGTTTCACTCTGTCTCGAAAAAAATAATGAATTTATTATTAACTCGTTATCAAATTGGGTATCGTTTCGAATAATAATGGGTTGACTAATAATGGGATGCTGTACATTGCTGTGGAGTTTTGACGTTCCTTTCGCAACCATTTAGTTGTATATTTAATCTTACAGAACGGCTTTTGGATAAAGGTTTTTACTATAACTCTGTTTGAGTAATATCATCTGAGTGTAGAAGCCCCGCGTATATGTATGTGTGTGTTCATATTATTTTTCAGATGAATATTAACGAAAGATAAAAACATCAGCAAGGAAAACATTAAACCAGTGGTTTCAAACAAAGATATCTCATTGTTTTTGCTCCTTCCAAGTTGTTCAGACGTTTTCTTATCAATTTCTATCGTAGTCCTTCACTATTCTACTCACAACTTCATTATTCCAAATCCTACACGTAGCTCACTCTTAGTTATATTGCAGTTATTCAGGTAAAATAAAAATCTAGAACACGCAGAAAAATCCATTCATTCCAAAACTAGATGGTTTTTACTCAGTAATACGAATCCAGCAAGAACTCAGTCCATATAATCACCAAACTCTCCAATATTTTTCTCTTTTCAGGAATTTATCTTGATCTTTGGAAACACGCTACAATGCTTTTCTTCCTGCCAACAACGCTCTATCATAGTCACCGTATCTGTAAGACAATGAAGACAGACATCAACAATGATACAGTTCTATATTTAAGACATGTGGAATTATGTACATTATTTACGTTATTTACAATTGACGGATATTTGTCCTCAACTCCCACCATCCATACAGGGTAAAAAGAGGGATTGCTCAGTGCCTAAAACATCGAGCAATGAATATAAGTAGCTACCACGAAGAAATAATGAAGCTCAGTAACAATCTATTAAACAACAACTACCCCAAAAGTATACTTTCCACTCCATTTATGAAGAAAAGAGAGTATGAAACCGATAAACTGTCCACAGTCTGTCTACCCTATGTGAAAGGCCTCTCCTAAAAGGTACAAAAGATATGCAGCCCATATGACATCAGGACAGTATTCAAAAGTTATACAACACTTCGCAAATATCTTCGAGTAAAACCACCAATAGAAGAGAATATGACTAAGTAGCTGTGGTAGGTTATACAAAGGTGAAACATATCACCCCCTCAAAATAAGAGTAGAGGAACATCACAAAGCTGTGACACGGGGTGATACTGATAAATCCGGTATAGCTGATCATTTATGGAAAAAAATGGAGACCACCTCCCCCTGTGGGATGAAGTTAAAATAATAGACAGAGAACATCACTGAAAAATAGGAAAACTAAAAGAAACAGCACATATGCTAGGACACAACAACCTCCTAAGCAGACCGAGTGCAGATATGAACAGCATATGGGAACCGGTATTAAGGAAGCATAGGAGAATATTAGATTTATAAGCCCTAAAATTCACTCCATAATTGCCCACAGGCGGGCGTAGTGGTTAAGAGTGAAGTTACTAACCTCAAGATTCCAAGTTCGATTCCAGGCAGTGTCCTGAATAATAATAATAATAATAATAATAATAATAATAATAATAATAACAGCAACAACAACAACAACAACAACAACAACAACAACAACAACAACAACAACAACAACAACAATAATAATAATAATAACAACAACAACATCGAAAAAATACCTTAGGGAAAAATACCCAGGTTCGAAATTTCCCAAAGACACCTGATGAAGGCTGGAAGGTATATCAGCCGAAACGTCAATTGTAAATAATGTAAATAATATTAACAATGACGTTTTCAAACATTGAATATATCTCTCCCTTGTAATCGAGATCCGGATTCCGTGAAGCCAGATTCACTTGTGGTCTACGCTACAAAGTCATCCACCAGTGGGTTCTCACCTTGGAGGAATTTGATGTAAGCGCTGTTGTAGCCATTGGCATCAGTAAGACTCTAGATCATATCCAATAAAATAAACCTCCTTTCAAAACAACCCATATTTTATCTCTACTCGTTACTCATCTCTTGGGCTGGTAGCTTCTTATCATGGCGTGGCTTGAGAGAGATATTTATGTTCCGCAGCTTGTCAACACTGGTATCCGCTAAGCATTTTGCCACTTCGCCACCTTAGATACGATTATGATATTGATTTCAAATTTTGGCACAAGGCCAGCAGTTTCGGGGAGAGGGCAAGTCGATTGCACCGACCTCATTACTTCACTGATACTTATTTTATCGACTCCGAAAAGTTGAAAGGCAAAATCGACCTCGGCAGAATTTGAACTCAGAACGTAAAGATGGAGGAAATGCCGCTAAGCATTTTTTTCCGGCATGCTAACGATTCTGCCAGCTTGTCACCGTTAATAAATTGCATAGCGAGCCGCTACAGAGGATCGAACACGTACCTTTCGAACTCCAGTAAAGTGTGTTGTACCATTAACCTGAGAGACTTATGACAGATACGATTATAATATTTTAGAATGTAAAATATGGGTCTCGATTAGCATTTCCCATGAATATTTTCACTCACACACACACACACACACACACACACACACACACACACATATATTAAATAGTATCAGATTGCCATATCACGGCCGTGTCTAACGAGTCGCCATGCTTGGCCGCTAAATCCACAAGTTTTTTTTTTATTCTTTTCGTTTATTTTCTCGTATTTCTTTCTGTTGAAGAGCGTAGGCTCGAAACGTAAAAGACTTTTTCATTTTTCTGAGCGTCAAACTAATACACCTTCTTGTTGTTCATACACCTTTTGTTTTTCTGTAACTTTCAACTATATACTGACTTGCTTACATATATCATTAACACCAAAGTTACAACGTCGTTGCTGATATCTTTTAATGCATTTAATCAAGTTAAAATAATATCTCGAGCCTACAGACTTATTAGGCCAGAGCTAATCCAGTTTCCGTAGTGTTTAAGCGACTCATAGTACAAGGTTACCTCCTGGTTAGGGCACCAATCTATTTCAGCGTTAAAGTTCTCTTCGAGCTGACGCTGTGCTTGCTTTTCAACCCAGTGGACTACGGCAACATGAAATTAAGTGCATTGCTAAAGAACATAGTTTCAGTCAGGTCAGAGAATTGAACCTATGACTTGACGATCGTGAGTCCAGCACCCAAACCCTTACACCACACGTCTAACTGTTTACTATTTTTACTCTTACCTCTGAAAAGGGCATTGCTATACTGGGGAGTTTACATCTAGAACTTATAGTATATCAATAACCTTACAGCGAACATTTGTTAGGCGTTTGTGTGAAACATAATTGTTATTCACAAATGATTCAAATACGGATTAGCGTCAAATTCGTTACAGCCACAGGATTAGTTCAGGTTCGTGTTAGTTTTCATAGTCATGAGTTTATGTTTATCATATCTGCAAATGACGGGAATGATACATAGTGGATAACGTGCACAAGGAATGATTTCTCAATGCCGCAGCGTTCCCAGTGACGAATTAAATAAGTCTCTCGCTATATAAATTTACAGATTTATCACAATTTACATAAGTGTGTTGATCCAACCCCCACACCATCCTTAACCGCTGTAGTGCTTTTAGGTTTTACGAGTCTTCAAGGAAATCGTGTGGTTATTCATTGTAATGTTACATGCGGTAACTAAAACTATTCACATGAATTTCTAATTAGGCTTTCCTAATTAAATGATGTTTTTATCATTTGTTGCTTCACAGAAGACAACATACGGTTGAAAGCGCGAGAAACGGAACTCAGAATTCCTAAGCTAATGTTAAGATTAATGGATTATATAGTTAGTGTAAATATATAGCCAAGAATTATGCTCCATCCAGTTTTAGAAATGTTACATTACGTGTTTATTAATACTAAGAAGGAAGAGAAAAAGATTTGGATACATTAAGAAAGATATAGGGAAAGAATGTAAGAGAGAGAGAGAGAGAGACAGACAGACAGAGAGTTAATGACAGAGCCAAGAAACAAATTATTGATATAGTGAGAGGTTTTCAGAAAATGTAGCGTAAAGCAGCAATGTTTCTCATATGAGTAGGAACTGTGAAGATTGGATAGGATGTAGACCAATTGTTATGTACAACATCATGGTGAACAAAAAAGAATAATACAGATGAACACTGTATTTTGTCTTCTTAATAAAGAGTGGAGAGGCAAAAAATATTTTGTGTAAAGTGAATAAATAAACTTAGTGTTCGTTGCAGCAAAGTTAAACAAAATTGAAGCCAAAAAATTCTCGAGAATGTTCCAAGGCCTGTGTATTACTGGCGAAGGTGTATTTGAAAATCAAAAGAATTGATTTTTTTTCTTTCTGAATGCAGTCTCTGATATTGCTCATAAAATGGAAAGATCGCAAACTTTAGATAAATATTACATAAAGGTGTGTGTGAAAAGTTTTTCCAGCATCTTACATCAAATCAATAATAGCTCCAGGTCAATAACAGCTCGAAGTCAATTTAATATTTGATACTGACTAGAAAAGCATGTGTGAACCTCACAAATTGTTATACTATTGAATAATAAATAATACTAAATAGACTCTTGAGACGATGGAGGTTAACACTTTATATACAGAATCTATTAAGTATGTGATATATTTAACGTTCAGTCGTGTGAAAAAAAAAAAAAATTTTACGTGTCTAATTACTTTGGTTTAAGCATCAGACTTTCCATCTCACGTGAGTTATATAATATATTGGTGAAAATCTACTAAAGAAATTTGGCGAGGTAAAAAGAAGTCTTTCAATTACATTGAAATACATCTGATGTCTAGTCTTGGATTATTTGCGCAGCATGTAAAGAGCAGTGAATTGACCGTCGGAGAAAATGCATTTCAGTACTTCTGGCTCTTTGTATTTTGAGTTCAAATGCAGGCGAGATCAACTTTGTCTTTCATCACTTCTGAGTTGATAAAATGAAGTGCCAAGTACTGGGACCGATGGTATTGACAAATTCCCCACTTTCAAAATTTCTTTGAGTTTAGTTCCAGAATCGTTCCAATAGCAAAAATGATTTAGTGTGGCACTTGCTGTTTAGAACAATTCCTTCTTGGCCGATTCAATTTTAGTGTCTCATTTTTCTTTTCTTGTGGAATAATGACATATCTCTGCTTTACCTAAATTGGAAACCCTTATTTGTACGGCATGAGAAAGGTGATACATTGGCGAATCAGAGAAAAAGAAAAACAATTCTTTGCAATATTTCTTTCGCTACTAAAGCAACAAGCTGCCAGAGTTGTTAGCACGCCGCGTAAAAATGTTTTTCGGCATTTCGTCCGTCTTAATGTTCTGAGTTCAATTACCGCCGAGGTCGACTTTGCTTTTCATTCTTTCGGGGTCGATAAAATAAGTACCGATGAAATACTAGGGTCAATGTACTGGCCTTGTGCCAACATTTTAAACCAATATTTCTTCTGCTACTTTACATTCTGAGTTAATATCGAGCAGAGATCAATTTCATCCTTTATCCTTTCAGGGTCGGTAAAACAAAATACCAATCATGTCGTAGATTCGACTGTCACTCTTCCCAAAATTTTATCTCTGCATCGATAATAGGATCAATCATATACACACCACTGCGTTTCAGTTGACATAACGTATAGGATTAAACTGTGGTTGAATAAAAGTATTGTTCGAGCACAGCAAGAATTTCGTTCTCGTTGGATTCAAACTAAAAGTCTTATAGAGACCTGCCAATATCAGAATTATGTTGAAATGGAGAGGAATAATTAGATAGTCATACACAAATGCATTTTAGATTTATTCATTTAGTATAATTAAATTTTATTCATATCAAGCTGTTGGCGTTTAGTAATAGAAAATGAAGATATAACTATAAGAGTGGTTCATGACCTTTCTCTGTTTTTTTTTATATTTAATGCAATATCAATTTAATGTGGCTAATTAAATTCTCTAGGCCAATGATTATCTTGCAAAATATCTCAAAGGTATAGTTCAGAGTGCAATTATCTGCTTTATCAAAGAGAAAGAGAGACATCTTATAAACTACGAACAGATAACTTTTTGTTAAATAGTGACCTGCCATTTGACACCAAGTTTAACTGTTATTTAGCCGCGTATAATTAACTTAGAGCATTTAGTTAAGTACAGGTCACCCTACTTAATGAGGGAAACTAAAAATAACTTTTAATTAGTTGAAATTAAACCCGTAATGAAAAGAAAAGCCATTAATATTAATGAAAATGTCTCTCAAAAGATACAAGGGAAAGAATTCTACCGTTGATAAGTTGGAATTAAACCTAATTAGAAACAAATTAAATTTAACTAAACTCTCTATTCCTCGTTGATGTGATGCATTTGAACTACATTAAATTTATCTGGCGGAGACAGCGATACACATTTCTAAGACCACAACCAATTTCTGTTTTGGGACAGTTAAGGGGGTCATAGTTTCATCTTCTCTCCTAAGCAGAATACATGAAAGAAAACACTTAAGAGAGATGCGGATTGATCCTCATGCTCTTTCGATTTTAAAGACTATTTGTTTCTGTTTGTCATTGATCAAATAGCTTGACTCACATTTCAGAGAGAGAAAGTAACTCTATAAGGGTTAGGGTTAGGGAATAACTCAGTCAATAATATAGTTCAGTGATATTTCAGTTTTACTTCCTTAATTGGTTAAAAGATCATCACCAAGGCCGTTAACCTTTACAAGTAATATACTGTCGTTTATTTTATGCATTAGTTCCCTGTACGGCAACGTTTATAACAATAAGCTGACATTGCTATATACAAGCATCCCAAGGGCGAGATGCGCCTGATTACGTATCGCTATATTTTCATTGGTAAATATATTGAATTTTAAGCATATATCCGCTCTACAATATTTAGTTCGCAATCTCACTATTTGGAGTGCATATGTTTTGAAATAACAGTTAAGTGTTCATCTTATTATAGCCAAAAGTGCATCAAGTAGGCCTTTGTATTGAACCCTCGGAACTCTATAAACATTATGCCACTAAGTTTAATAGCCATTTAGTGATATATAATCAATTGAAATCAGTTAGGTCAGTACAAGACACCGTAGTTAGTAAACCCCCCAAATTTTGATCAACTGAAATTAAATGCGTAATGAAAAGATATTAGCGATTAGGAAAATTCGTATCAAAAGAGGCCAGGAATAGAACATCATCGTTGATAAGTTAGAATTGACATAATTAACTCTTTGAGAGGTATATATATTCAAATATGAACATAATGATCTTTTATATTTATCATAATCAATTATTGATACGTGGGAAAATTTTATTGGGGACTGTTATTGCTGCCACCTACACTTGCTTCCGGAATACGAATGTGGGAGAGACAGCTTACTGAGATATGGAAAAGAAGGTGAAGATTCCCTTAGAGGAGAGAGAACTGCTTCAGAGCTTATAAATTTTATTAGAGTTGGCAGAATCGTTAGGAAGACAGGCAACATGCTTAGTGGTATTTCGTCCGCATTTATGTTCCGAGTTAAAATTCCGCCGAGGTCGACTTTTTATTTCATCCTTTCGAGATCGCTGAAATAAGTACCAGTCAAATACTGGGGTCGATATAATCGACTATCCCCTCCCCCAAATTTCAGGCCTTGTGCTTATAGTAGAAAGGATTATTATTATTTCTATTATTAGTATTTTTACGAGAGGTCTTTTCTTATGAGTGAGAGAGCATATGAAATTAATATTTCCATATAATCCATTTTCCTTTTCTTCCTTCTGGGAACAAATTTGATAGGTACTCATACACCAAATTAAACTCTTACTGGGTATTTTATTATCTCCACCTACTCCCGTTTGCATAATCGTCTTTTCTTCTTATGTACAAAATTCAAATATGAAGGAATATACAGAAGATGTGAACTTTGCTGCCGAGGTCAGTCGCATGGGTTTTGATTAAAAAGAAAACAAAGTTAATAGAAGTCTTGGAAGTTTCTATGACATTTGTTGGCCCTCTCAGTATGGTGTGATTGATACGGAAATTACCTAACCCGAATAGTTGCTGGCAAAGAAAACGTAATGGTGAAAAAGCCGGAAATCTGGCTCGAATGTTTGCAACTGAATAAATCGTATCCAGGCGCTGTTGTTAAACTCGCAAGTCACTAGTTCAACTTTACTCTAAGCGTTTCATAGCGATTCTAGACGTTTTATAAACTTAATTCTGTATACATCAGGTCATTTAGCCATCTGATGCAGATAACTATTTTTTCTGGGAATGGTACATGTAATAGGCTGGCGTCCTAACCAGGAGAGATTTATTTCTCATTAGCGCGAAACAAATTTAGGTGAAAATAAGCGCTCGTCTGCATGAATGGTTCTGTTCTTAAGAGGTGTCTGCATGAGTGATTTTCTTCTTTAGAGACCAGAATTACAATGACGACATTTCTAAGTAATGTTTCAAGTTTGATCGTCTTAGATACGAAACCACTTTTTCTCTATATTTACTTAGATAACGCCCTGCAGAGAAAAATCAGAAACATTGCATTATCTATCTCATCATCCATAAATCTAATTCTCTTAATTTTCTTTCCTGTACTTTTCTTCCTTTCTTTCTTTCTTTCTGTCTGTCTGTCTTTCTTCCTTTCTTTCTTTCTTTATTTATTCATTCATATCCCCCGCTCTTTTTCTTACCAGCTTGCCTTTTATAATCATCTTCATCAAACACATCATCATTGTCATTGTCATATTTCTCCTCCTCCTTTTCCTGTTCTGCCTCCACTACCATCCTCCTCCACCACTACCACTTCATCATCATCATCATCATCATCATCTTTGTTGCTTTCTTTTTCTTTTTCTTCGTCTATCTTTCTTCATTACATTTGATTCTATAAGGATGAAATATAAAGGTGCCAGTGGCTCGATTCAAACTTAGGATGTAATAAAATTATTCTAATAACGATGGCATTTAACATAGTTACAACATCAGAAATTGGAAGGACGAGACAGCCAATTACACCGCCCCCGCCTATACTTATCTGGTACTTATATTATCGATATCAGAGAGATAAAAGACAGAAATTGGCTGAAGTCAGAAAACAATGAGATATTATGCATTTTGTTCGGAGGACTCTACTAACAATTCTTATTTCTTTATTACCCACAAGGGGCTAAACATAGAGGGGACAAACAAGGACGGACAAAGGGATTAAGTCGATTACATCGACCCCAGTGCGTAACTGGTACTTAATTTATCGACCCCGAAAGGATGAAAGGCAAAGTCGACCTCGGCGGAATTTGAACTGAGAACGTAACGGCAGACGAAATACCGCTAAGTATTTTGCCCGGCGTGCTAACGTTTCTGCCAGCTCACCGCCTTATACTCTACTAACAATTCTGATATCCACCACCCTAACAGCAACAACAACAACAACAACAACAACAACAACAACAACAACAGCAGCAGCAGCAAGGATACAGCGTCTACATTTTAGATTGACTAGCAAGAATTAATAACTGTCAAATCATACCCTACTAACTTCAAAAGAGTAGGGCTCATAGGATAATCGTCATAGATATGTACACAGCCCGCAAAAAGAAAAGATGGGATAGTCATGGCTAGAAGGTCCTTGTTCATAGGTTGATTTCATCAAGGGCAATTTCGGGCTAAACAACAGCAGCAAGAGCAACAACAACAACATACAATAATAATAATTGTTTCCTAATTAACTGTATGGCAATATGTTGTTGTTGTTGGCACTCCGTCGCTTACGACGTCGAGGGTTCCAGTTGATTCCGATCAACGGAACAGCCTGCTCGTGAAATAAACGTGCAAGTGGCTGAGCACTCCACAGACACGTGTACCCTTAACGTAGTTCTCGGGGATATTCAGCGGGACACAATGTGACAAGGCTGACCCTTTGAATTACAGGCACAACAGAAACAGGAAGTAAGAGTGAGAGAAAGTTGTGGTGAAAGAGTACAGCAGGGTTCGCCACGATCCCCTGCCGGAGCCTCGTGCAGGTTTTAGGTGTTTTCGCTCAATAAACACTCATAATGCTCGGTCTGCGGATCGAAACCGCGATCCTATGACCGAGAGTCCGCTGCCCTAACCACTGCGCCATTGCGCCTCCACTGTATGGCAATATACATACAAAACATTTAAACAGACTTGGGAGGAACAGACAATATATTATGGGATGTATAATGTACTTCATGTGTGTGTGTGTGTGTGTGTGTGTGTGTGTGTGTGTGTGTGTGTATGTATGTATGTGTGCTCATTGCTTTCTTTACCTTCCATTCTTTTAGCTAAACTAATCCTTTCCAACTCCACCATTCTTCCATTTACTCTTTCCCTCCTTCCGTTCTTCCTTCTTTCTTTCCTCTTTTGTTTATTTGTTTGTTTGCTTTTCTCCTCATCATTATGACACTTCTTTTGATCTAATTCCATATTATCCAATATTTAGACATACTGAACAGGCCAACGTGTATCTCATTTTCTGCTCATCATTTTCTCTGTCTCAAAGGAATTATCTGTTTTTCTTTTCTTTTATACTTTATTTTTCTTATTCTTAATCTTATCTAATAGCTAATAGTTTTCGCTTTTTTTCTTTCCCTCATTTCTGTTATAATGTCTTCTGTTTTTTCAGTCATTGGAATGCGTTGATG
>NC_068981.1:167574555-167580788 GCF_001194135.2 Octopus bimaculoides
ACACACACACACACACACACACACACACACACACACACACACACACACAAATATATATATATGACGGGCTTCTTTCAGTCTCCGCCTACCAAATCCATTCACATAGACTTGGTTGCCCAGAGGCTATAGTAGAAAAAACCTATTCGAACCCGGAACCATTTAGCTGAGAAGCAAACGTCGTTTTCACAGTCACTCCGGCGTCCTTTAAACTTCTCTTCTTACTTTCTTTCGTTTTTTCATTTATTTGTTCCATTATTTCTTTCTCTTTTCCTGTTTTCTTTCTTTAATATCATTCTTTCGTATTCATATTTCTTGAGCTCATTTTACCGATCTTTTAAATAATAACTTCGTTACCATTATTTATTTCTTCAAAGCATTTCCCTCTTTTAAATTTCATTCGTGGAACCAATAGCTTTCCTCATTGTGTTAGCAATCAGAAAGAAACTTGTCTTTGCATAATTTCAAACATTACAATTGGCTATGTTCTTCAATGGCATCTTTCGTGATAAAGCTCAAACGAATGAAAATTTATTTCCTAATCTTTAGCTTACTATATCATTTCATTAGAAACCATTCCTTCTCTCTACTTACAAGGCAGCTGCTTGCCGGTTCAGACGCTCTATAATATATTGTTCAATGTTTGAATGGTTTAAGATGAAATTCTCTGCAGTAAAAGAACTTAGAAATTTGATGTCGGTCATACTTTTTATTCAAAGAGCTTTTTGCCAAAGACGGTCGAATAGAAATGGAGGTCTGTTGAGTGAAATGGTTTGCGATATTTGATTTTCTTCTCTAAAACCAAATTTAAGTTTAAATATGGTTGGTTTAAGTTTCTTGTCTGTCTCGTAAAATGAACGCCAATATTTTCTCTTACTCGATCCAATTGACTAAGCCTTATCTTTTGTAGAAGCCAAATACACATTAGAGTGAATAGGTTAAGTGGATTAGCTAATCATAGATTATGAATACAAATTCAGTACAGGTTGGTTCTTGTTTCATTTATTTTTATTTTGGTGGGTGAGGATATAAGAAACTTTATATCATATTTTAGTTTCCGGTTTGTCGAAACACCAAAGAAAAGTATCAGATAATTTGCGACTGATACCTGCATCGTGCCTGAGTAGTTGAGGCTTTGTTCTACGTACAATAAGCCAGCCATCAATAGCGAGCAATAGTTTGAGCGAATGCACCATTCTTTCGCTAATTATTTGGGTCCCAATGGACCTAAAACAAATAGTGAGCAGATATAGACACTGTTTCAGTGCCCACACATTTAATACTCGCGGGTCATGTTATATGTTATAGCTGGAGGAGCTACAGAACTGCACCAGAACCTCGCTGAAGCACTTTTACAGCTGTATAAACTAGAAGAAACGATAAATGAAGGGCTTGCTCAAGAACATAACACGCTTTCTGATCAAGGGATTGAATTTACAACATTATAATTATGAGCTGGAGGCCACTAGGCCACAGGCCTTCACAGTATTGGTGTAGCTGTTAAGATGTCATTTCAAATTCATTGCATGGTTATTATTGTATAAGGGTAACAAACGTTATATTCTGTATTGCTTTCTAATTCTTCTTTATCCATATGTATGGTAGAAGATAATCTGGGGATGTTGCCGACATAACCTAGCTTCTTACGTATTAGGTGTATGAGACTGGTTGATAGATACAATATCTACTATTCTGAGATGGTATACTATACCGATTTCTATTTATTTTCTGTTCAAAATAGATTCTGTTCACACAATCAGGAATTTTCAATAATCTACTGGATTTCATATGCTAATGATTTACGCTAACTGGACTGAACATCTAAATCCATTTGAAAACCAAACGAATGCAAAGGTTTCTGCCCACCACCACCACCACTACCACCACCACAACCATCACCACCACTACCACCGAAACTTTGTGGTCTTCGTCGCGGCATGTCGAGATCTTTAAAAAAGCATTTTTAATGTATCATATAGATGTAAATTTTGACGCTGAATCCGAATTTGTTATTAATTTATTACAGAAGAATTTTGTGGAAAAGTTACAGGTGTTCAGAGATTGATAATTTTAAGAATTTTCAACCACTCAGAAATCAGCGCGTTCGCTGCCTCTTCCATCATCTGTCACAATAGCGAGAAAGGGTGTGGGGGAGGGGCACAGGCATATCAAAACATTAAACTAGCTAGAGCAAACAGTGAAAAACATTGAAAGATTCGCGAGCAAGCTAAATATTCAAAAGCTACGGGCAAACCAACTGGAGTTACTAGAAATAACTGTCAAAACGTTGCTTAAAACAGACATTAATTAAAAAACTCAAGAACGAAAGTTTGCAATACACTCTAGGATTTTATAAAATAAATGATCTTTCTCATATTTCCTTCCCTACTTATATTCACAAAGATAAGAATCAACTATGGAACAGTGTGTCCCACACCATCGTTTGTTTCCACGCTTTAAAGATGTCCAGGTACTCTCAATTTGTTGATTATACTCAATTTGGTGGTTACACTCCTTGTGCGCATGCGCAGCATCTTTGGTTGCTATAAAAACAAACTTCTTCGCACATGTGGTGCTTCTTTGCTTAATATGCTAACAGAACTTCACGGTGATGTGTAAAATACTCGCTTTTGATTGGCTAAAATTCCCAAATTTTGCAAGTTTTAAAAGCTAATAACTTGAATTATAGATTTATAAGAAAAAATGAATTTCATTTAATAATTAGTATACAAAACTTAACCCATGTTCCAAATTTGAAAACAACTGGAACACAATTGTAGACAGTGAGGATAACCACAAAGATACACACACATTCCCTGTCACTGTCTCTCTCTCTCTCTCTCTCTCTCTCTCTATCTATCTATCTATCTAACACACACACACACACACACATACACACACACACACACACATATTATACAAATAAAAATGCCATCAGTCGTTTCGTTGGTGCTATTACAATATTTGCACACTTCCAGTTATTGACATTTTTTTGTTTTGTATATAAATTTACATACGCACATAGATATGTTCTCATGCCGACTATATTTTATAATCATTTATTCCATCTCTACTACAATAAATATCAACATTTCTCTAATTTTAAAGAACGGTTGTATCGTTATCCAATGTGGTTCTATTACTTCATATCATCTAAACATGTTATTGTATGTCATTACGTATTGTCTTTTCATAATCGTCTGAAGATCGACACCGCGAAACTCGAATGAAAGTTTTGTGAAATTTCATCTTCCGATAAATTTATATTACCCGACTTTCAACGAACACATGTTCACACTTCTTCCTCTTGTTTACACTGATGTGGTTATAAATACATGCACGCACACGCACACACACATGTATGTATGTTATTTCTTTACTACCCACAAGGGGCTACACACAGAGGGGGCAAACAAGGACAGACAAACGGATTAAGTCGATTACATCGACCCCAGTGCATAATTGGTACTTATTTAATCGACCCCGAAAGGATGAAAGGCAAAGTCGACCTCGGCGGAATTTGAACTCAGAACGTAGCGGCAGACGAAATACCGCTAAGCATTTCGCCCGGCGTGCTAACGTTTCTGCCAGCTCGCTGCCTTGATACGGACACATGTATGTATGTATGTATGCATGCATGTATGTATGTATGTATGCATGTATGTATATATGTATGCATGTATGTATGTATGTATGTATAACTATTGGTTAATAGATTCACGTTGATATTGGCACCCACGTCATTCAAACTTAATTACGGTTGGCGGCCATGTCAAGTAAAAGGGCTAGTGAAATTGGCTGCTATGTCAAGTAACAGGACTGCTGAAGTCAGCTGCCATATTGTTAAGAAATACCTTATCTGTAATTCTGAACTAATTGTTGTTATAAAAAAAAAACTCGGTAGTTTAGACTTCAAATGAAATTATTTTCTCGCATAAACTCCCTGGTGACTTATATGCAATTTTATTTTCACTAACACCCCGATTTTTATCTATTTTTACTAGTCTTCTTTTGCGTTTTGGCAATGAGTCTCACACACCGCTATTATTACCCTACATAAAGGTATGCTAAACTAACAGGCATATGTTTTTAGCAAGCACACACTTTTAGCATTGCTGTGTAATGTGATTAAACCACATGTGACCAAAACACGATGATCTGTCTGAATAGTTCCACTGTTTTTTTTTTCGGTTTTTATTCCACTTCAATATCGAATTGTTTAGTCATTTTGCCCTGTCTGCCAAGAGAATATTAGTTTATAGCTATTTGCAGAATGCGGAAACTTGTATAGAACTAAGTTTCTTTGTTTTAATTTGCACAAGAGTGTAAACGTTGGCAACAAGAATGAGTTAAATTCGAGGAGTACTGCGAGGTGTTGTGATAAATAGAAATGGGCTTTTAGTAATTAATTTCTAACATTGCCAACGACTACATTAAGTTAAACAGGGCAGTTTCGTTCTAGTTGAGTTTGTGTTTGCTATAAATAGCTATAAGCTATTGTTTCTGTTGTAAGGAAAATCAGTAGCCGATCTGATGAGGTGTTAATAAAACCTGAAACTAGTCAGACATATCCTTTTCTTCAGGCCACGGAGAAAAAGGTGAGATTTAACCACATTAGCTAATTTTCATAACGAGGCTAAAATGTATATCTACTAAAAACATACAGACGTATATTTAGCTTATAACTATGTTTATCATAAAATCTAGTAATTAAAAATTAATCTATATAACGCCTTACTACTTTACACTTGTTATATTCTAAAATGTTCTGTTTTATTTTCGAATACTGAATCAATATTTGTTAATTTATTCCACGCAGTTAGAAAAGATATCCAGCACCAGGTGAAGCTGGAAACTTCGCTCCAATGAAAATAACACTCAGCGAAGAGATATGCTGACATTTTTTGAAAAATATATTTTCAAATGAATTCTGTCTGCAGCAGACTAAAATGTCATCAGTCAGTCTTCTATAAAATGCCACAGCAACTATTTTTTTTCAAGAGCTTTTCTTCGAAAGGGTAATATATAATACATTCATTAGACAAAACCATATATTTATAGTCGTTGATATCAAATGCATTCACACCCTATCCCAAGATAATCATAGATTTTTTTCAACAAGTTGGAATGCAGTATCTATAATTCGCAGAGATTAGAGATTATTTGTGTCGGGCAAAAGTCGGAAGATATATTGGTTTACTATGAGTGGAAAAAAACGTAATAATTTGGCCTGAGTCTTTCAAAGTTCAGATCGCCCATGGTCAAACATAATCATGACCAAAATCGTTCCATTTGTGACCGTCTATTCTTTCTAAAACATTTGATGTTAGGCTACATTAACCCTTTTATCTCTTCATTAAGGCGGTAACATGTGAAATGAGGAGGAATTAGCTGGGTTTTTTTTCTGGCAGATCATGCTATCGTATAGAAACAGCTATGTTGATTCCGTATTTCTTGTTATCTCTGTTGATGATAGCTGAATATGTTTGGGCTCTCGCTATGTCTGTAGCCAATAACAATATGAAACAATTACTAAAACGTTTGAAGTGGAACTTATTCGAAGTTTAATATTCTGGAAATCATTCCGTTTGAAATATTAGTCAACAGAATTCGATTCTTACGTTCATATTACCATACCATATTCTTTCTATTTCTTTTGTTTACGACCTTTCATCTTCGATGCAACATACCTTTGATGAAAGGCTTCCTATTTATGACATTCACATCGTTTCTATCGCAGATAATTAATCTAGGTATTCAGTATTTAAAGTGTTCATCTCTTTATAAGTTGGCAAGGAGTGATTAGCAGGAATTCTAACTGCTATATATAGAGGGTCGAGCGACGACATAGACTCCTTCTACTGGTTGCAAAAATATATTTAGCGTTTCATGATAGACAACAGTATATAAACTATGACATAAATAAAAATGTTACTTCAATGAGTGAAGCGTAGCAGGAATATTCACCAATATTTTATTCCCTTGTTTACAACATCGTTATATTTACCATAGTCATATTCCCCAGAGTTTTCAGTTTAGAATTGGTCCGACTGGAAGAGAAAGTATATATGTGAGGGGTGGTCTATCGATTTTTAGGAATAGGTATGTTCAAAAGTACGTATGTACGTATCTCTCTAAGTACTGATCAAAACAACATGTAATATACATTATACAAATATATATTTACACACACACACACACACACACACACACACACACACACACACACACACACA
>NC_068981.1:167583305-167584925 GCF_001194135.2 Octopus bimaculoides
ATATATATATATATATATATATATATATATATATATATACACATATGCATATACATACATGTGTGTGTGTGTGCATATATATATACATACATATATAAATATATATATATGTGTGTGTAAATACCTACATATGGTTTTATATATATATATAAAATATCCAGATAAGTAGATGTGAATATATAAATATATATATATAGATATTTATTCATGCACACAAACACGCACACACACGTACACAAACACACAAACACGTATCAATTTACATATATGTTAACATGCATGTATACATACATGTATATATATATATATATATATATTTATATATATATGTATTTACATATATATGCACACATAAACATACGTACTTACGTACACAGACATATGCACACACTAGCGCTCCTACGCAGACATTCTACATTACATATAATCCTTATTTGCATTTTAGACGATAAAATCTATCGTGTGTTTACGTGTACGGTTATATGTATTTGCATTATAACTAAAGAATAATCTCTGAGTAAATTGCGAGATATTACTATAAATTTTTAATAAAGCAGCTTACTTATTTTATCTCGCACTTGGGAACATTACATTAGTTACTAATACGCAGATATAATAACAGTTTCATTTGAACAAGACGGGCGACAACATTAACAAGCGTTTCATTATTTTGTCAGCTACGAAGTAATGACATATTACTATAGTATACTAGCAAAAGAAAGAAGGATACAAAACATTTAGAATACAATCTGTCTCTTCTTTCGATGTCCCGCTCTCTTTCTCTCTCTTCCTTCCCTTCCTATATATTGGGTGTGTGTGTATGTGTGTGAGAGTGTATGTGTGTGTGTGTGTGTGTCTCTTTGTATGTGTGTATACACATATATAAATGAATATGTGCTGAAACTACTAAAGAAAAATATACAATACATACAAACATATACGAATACATACGTATATATAAAATGGGGTAGGACGGTTTATGGGATTACCCTTGGTTTCCCGTGCATGAAGTGTTTAACTTTATGGCGTATCGACAGACCCCAAAACCTGTTGGCCTAAGACCTCTTCAATATATATATATATACATACATATATATATCATGGAACAAATAAATAGACGATACAAAGCGGACAGGAGAAACAACAATTAGAAGGACAGGCAAAAAAAGACGGGTCATTCGTGGCCTTCTTTCCTCAGCCAAGTATACCAGAAGTCCTTACTGTTTCGGGCAGTTACACTTGAGACAGTTCGATCTGGTTGCTCCACAAAATGTTTAAACTAAGAGCATTAGACTTTTTGTAAGGAAGCTAGCGAATGTGTACGGTAACAAAGAAAAAAAAACGGAGAACATGGTACACAATTACAAATACAAACAACAAGAAAATAACAACAGGTGTCTTTCGACTGAGAACAAATCAAATTGAGTTGGCGTGTATGAAGTGAAAGCCCAAGCCGGACACCAGTCAAGTAGAAGGAGGTATGGGGCAGCGGAATTTTAGAAAAAAAATCAGAGACAAAGGGAAAAGTACATGGGAGATAAACGAGGAGAAAAAAGTGAAAATTAAGAAAGAGAGGGCCAAGAAATGTGTATATATCTGTGTGTATATATATATATATAT
>NC_068981.1:167585005-167587413 GCF_001194135.2 Octopus bimaculoides
CGGTCAACTCAAAATGTTGATTTTATAAACATGTGTGTGTGTGTGTGTGTGTGTGTGAGTCTGTGTGTGTGTGTGTGTGTGTGTCTGTGTGTGTATATAGTATATTAATTATAACATACATACAGATATATATATATATATATACATGAGAAATAAGGAAATAAGGAAGAAGGAATGTATTTTCAAACCAGAGACCCGAGTGGACACCATTAAAGGTATCCAAGGGACAGATAGTAGTATTAAATCGGCCAGTGGATTTGCATTCAGCCTACCATCCAACTAAGCCTTGCAGGATTTGAACTCAGAACAGAAAGCTCTGTCCGACACAAACACTGTTCATATCAAGAAAATATCACCTAACCACACCCCTGAATGATACTCAACTATAGCCATCCCATTCGCTCCATATGCTAGGTCCCGCTATCACGAGCATCTCTCCTGCCAAAAATTACGTCCTTAACTAGGACATTCCAAAGACTGACCCTTCCCTTCAAGGCCAGAAAATATTTCAACCCCAACAACAGTTGATAAGTGAGGACTGCAAATAAGACTCAAGTGAGGACCACAATAAAGTACTGAGCCTATATCTGGGACGGGGTTATATAACGCTTGTAAACACCCTGGGCCGTATCCAGTTTATAACCAATCGACTAACTAGTATTCAATGATTTATTTACATGTTCCAATCTACAGGAATGCTGTCTCTTCTCTCTCTTCTTTCCATCGTTACTATAATGACTGTACCTCTATTTCAAAGGGACAGCTTTGTCAGATTCTGTGTCATGCTGAATGTTCCTACGTTAAGAGGTTGCGTGTCTGTGGAATGCTTGACCACTTGCACATTAATTTCACGAGTAGGCTGTTCCATTGATCGGATCAGTTGGAACACTCGTTGTCGTAGCCGACGGAGTGTCAGTGTATAATGACTTCTGTTTCTCAAAGCTGGCTGTTCTCTTGCCCACACATCTCAGAAAAATCGTCTTCCCTGTAGGTATTGACTTACAACAGTTTAAACGGAACATTAATGACATCAATCTTACCAGGCCCCAGGGGGCTTGCACAGCTCATGGGCACTGCCGCTTCCTTAAGACACAACAGGTAATATAAATAAAATAAATGTATAATGCAAGGCATCTCGTCTGGCGCTCTAACGATCCTGTAAATTCGTCAGCTACACTGGGTATAAATTTGACGCCGAACACTAAATAATCAAATGGATTTTCTTTACCTTTATAATCTTAAAGAAATTTACTGTGCGAAAATGAAACCCTGCAATTTACACGGTTTCTGAAGATTGGTATTTACAGTTACAATATTCTCACTCTAGGCTGAAATCGACTGAACTATGCAATGAGGAAACATCAATAATATCGTTATAGTTTGTTATATCTTATTTAAATAGCAGTTCTACATATTGATTTTTTTTTACCACAAATTTTATATTCTAAACCCAATCAATATATATATAGATAAGTACAACATTCAGTATTATATCTATCTATCTATCTATCTATCTATCTATCTATCTATCTATCTACCTATCTATCTATCTATCTATCTATCTATCTATCTATCTATCTATCTATCTATCTATCTATCTATTACGCATACGCACATACACACACGTTCTTTCATCCATAAGCTTCGAGGCATATGACTCAAGGATTCAGAGTTTCTTGCTTCGACACCATAACATACTTGGTCTACCTCGCTCCCTCTTGTATATACACTTTGGTCTCTTATTTGTAAGTACGTACACTTTGGCTTCTTATATGTAAGTATATATATATATATATATATATATATATATATATATATATATATATATATATATATATATATATATAAATTTTGTAAGACTCTATTATTCTTTCATTCTTTCCTTCACACTTCGTTCATTCCACTCTTCGTTCTTTCGTTCCCCCTCTCTCACATTTCCTGGCCTTCTCTAGATGCTCACTTTCCCTTCTCTTTCACTTCACTGTGTCTCTTTCATTTTTCTCGCCCCTCCATAATTCTTCTATCCCTGTGCCTCTACCTCTCTCTCTCTCTTTTCTCCCCACGTGACCCATTCTTGGTTCGACTACCATCCGTGCAACATCTATATTCCTCCCTGTGCCTGTCAAATGTAATGACTCTGCCGTAAGGCATTATTTCCACACACGCCAGTTTAATTTAATTCGTCCTTAGTCGAAAAACATTTGTTGTTATGTCCTGTTAATTGCATTTGTATTTGTGTAACATTTCTCTGTTTTTTTTATATCCTTGTTTTTGTATACATTCGCTGCTTTCTTCCAAGGAATCTAATGCTCTTAGATTAGTTTTTCCTTGGGGCTGGCCAGATTGGAGCAATCTCGAGTATAACCAGCCGAAATTGCAAAGATAATCTGGAGCTCGACTGAGGATAG
>NC_068981.1:167587943-167590776 GCF_001194135.2 Octopus bimaculoides
TGTGTGTGTGTGTGTGTGTGTGTGTGTGTGTGTAAGTAATCAATTCCTCACATGTCTATTATCCTTCAAAAGTGTCTTCGTTATGGACTTTATCAAATTACGTTTAGCAGCACGCACAATCTTTATTATGGTATCCAAAACTAGTGGGATGAGGACCCGAATGTCGACAACAAAATTTGTAATGTATTCACAAGTGTCAGGTAGTTTGGCTAACCATGGTAACGGATTAAGCCTAGCAACTGATATAATAAGTTCGACAATGAGACAATAAAACAATAGTGGTCGATCTATTAAATTTAGTAGCCAAATCTAACTCTTATCGAATCCTACTACTTCAAAATGAGAATGTGTATCAGATAATGTAGTCTGAGGTACACTATGCCGGAACAGGTTGAACAGGTTTGGAATAACTAACAAATTAGCTTGGTTCGATTTAGATTAAACAAGTTCATTATCTCATCTCATCTAGGTCTTCCATAGGACGCTCCTAGGGGTTTCGGTTGCGCATACTATAGGAGTCACAGGGTGCTGTTCCATGTGGTCCCGCAGTTTCCATCTAACTAGGAATATTAGGGTCTCATCCATTGTCTTGTATTCAAGATCCTCTGCATGATATCCAGCTAGTTCAAAGCCAGGAATCTGATCTGTTAGGTCCTGTCGATAACTAAATCCACGCCCTGCTGCCGACGCTTCGATTTATTGTCGTTAAGGTTTAATCTGTCTCCTAACCTTCGACCTGCCTGGCCTGGTAAGATCTCCTTGAAGATTTCTCTCCCTCCAGCATAGCTCTCCGTGTCAATGGAGCACACAGGCACTTCACCACAACCATGGTACTTGTTGTTCTTCCGCCCTTTGACAGGTCTTACTTTTCGTCTCACAGGGTGTCCAGCAATCATCCTCACCAAGCAAACTTGATGGGCTTGCCAGTTTAGTCACCGACGACCCTACCATGCGACAGGTTGTACTGGGTTATTTGTTACCAGTAGCGCTCAAGAGCAGTTCATTAAAAGAATGAATGAAACCCTGTTTTGGTCATCAACTTACTATATTTATAACTAAGCCTCCAAATAAGTTTTGGATATTTAGGAAAAAGAGGTTATTATATTTTTAGTAAAGGGTAATTTCCACAATTAAAATTAATGGAAATAAAAGAAAATAATCAAAGCGGCTAATGGCATGATTTTGGACAAATAAGTAAAGTAGAGTGTATTGAATATAAGAAATTTATAATTTTACCAAATTTCCTTCTGAAATAGAGAAGAAAACAAAAACTAAGAGACGATCGTTCAAAATACTAAAGGAGAAACGAAAGATTGTGATAAAATATAAATTTTTCGTTGGATTAACATGTTTTGGGGAAAATGCGGTATGCTTTTGTCCTGCGGTTACAGGTTAATATGAACATATTGTTTTGGCTTTAATTTTACATTGTTAGTATAATTTAATTCAACTTTGCCGACAGATAATGTTTAGAGCAATGGTTTTCAATCTTTTGTAGCTCAGCCCTTCCTTTCATCGAATGGTGATTTACGTGCTGTTTGCCCAAACAAATTACAACAGATTATTTAGATAAGAAAGAAACTAATTTTGTGCAATGGTTTTATTATCTTGTTTTCTTACACTTTTCTATCAAGTATGTGTTTCGTTTTAGATACTTGCACAAAATCTTATCTCCTTTGTTAACTTTTTAGAGAAAATGCTAAAAAAGGTTTATATAGTGAAATATTATACTGGATCTTAGGATAACACACATGCTAATGTTGAAAAGACCTTTTAAAAATGTATTCACAATACCAGAATTTTTCTTAGTTTAAAATATTTTATTCACATCAGCATATAACATTCATTTCTCTCTTATTACACCTTTCTTTATAAGTTAACGACGCCTTTATCGAAGAGGTGACATTGCTCAGGTTAAGAGTTACTGTATTAAAATGCTCTGTTTTCTAAGCTTGCTAATCTAACTTGCTAAGAGTTGTCCACTCGTGACTGAGGAAGACCATCACTGACCCATGCAAAATGCCAGCAATGCCCATGTATGAGGTTATTGTTCCTACGGTCAGCTTCCCCCGGAGTAATGTTCACCGCTTCCATTCTCACCGCCGCATCCTCTCGACCGGGCATCGCAAAGTTACCTCGCCGGCAATTGCACAACCTAAAATTTTAGGTCCAATATGGCTTGCGCAGTACCTCACAGACCCTCTCCACCTTACTGACATGATCCAGAGGCAAACCAGGGCAAGATATTCAGTACCAATATGAGTCGCAGGCTCAGGAATGTGGGAGCGTTATGATCTCGAGTGCAAGCAAAAGATCCCCAAAATGTTCAATGCCCTTCCCTGCACGCCTGGTTATATAACAGAATGACCTACTCTTAGAAACATATAGTAACAAAAGCTGAAGAGTGCCTCGCTCTCAGTGATCTGATCTTCCAGCACTCCAGACACCAACCTGGAATTTCTGAAGATCCGTGCTACTTCTAGATAGTCGTTGAACCTTGGTTCTAGCAACGTTCCACACCAGGCAAGCGTAGTTGGGGATGCCCGTTTAATCGCCGGCGAACCGACC
Organism: Octopus bimaculoides; assembly: GCF_001194135.2. NCBI lineage: Eukaryota > Metazoa > Mollusca > Cephalopoda > Octopoda > Octopodidae > Octopus > Octopus bimaculoides. Next base: position 167,590,512 of record NC_068981.1, read on the forward strand.
ATGCATCAGTTTGTACTGGATTTCATATTACCAGTAGCACTAATGAGAGTTATTACAAGTGCCCTGACACAATGTATTGACTTGACACGGATTTACAATATAGAATTGTGATGAATCATCACTTTGGACCCTGCCATAAGAATACTTGGAGTTCTTAAACTAATCTAAATAAAATTGTTAGCCTGGTGTGCCAACAGAGAGCTTATGAAGTATTTTGCCCTGATTAATAATCCCTCCCTATCAGCTACATATATATATATATATA
>NC_068981.1:167590857-167595193 GCF_001194135.2 Octopus bimaculoides
TATATATAGGTGAGATGCATACCTTCACATGTGTATATATGGAAAGAGTAGAATCCAAGGAGACTAGTGGTAGTAGTCCGCGTCGGTAAAATTTGTGTAGAACAAATATAGAAATGTAGCAATTAAAGTAAAATTACTTTAGCTGCTTTGCCCCCGTGTTGAGAAGTTCCTCTCACATTAGCACACATTCTTTAATAAGTTTAGTTTAATGCTGGTACATAGGCACATAAATATAAACATACATGTATAAGCATATACAAACGCAAATATACATATATAAATACATATACATATATATATATACATATGAATACATACATATATATATATATATATATATGTATATATATATATATATATATATATACGCATACACTTACGCGCAAACATATACATGGAGGGTGTATGTGTGTAACAACTATTATAGTAGTACATCGTTTATTTCATATATATCAACCTACATAGTTTTCTCAGCGGTGCAGTCATTCAAATAATGTCACGTAGCACGTTTTCACAACATCTGCACCTGTTGGAAAATGATAGACGTACAAGCAGACGGTAAAAACTGAAGAAGCAGACGATATCATTTCGAAACAAAAAGCAACTAATGATTTAAACAAAAATATATGTAATAAAAAAAGAAGAAAAAAAACAACGAAACACTCTGTCATACACTCACACACACAAAGACATATATTCAGGTACACACACTCGCATACAAATACACGTACGCGCACATACGCACACGCAAATGCAGACAAACACACTTACACACACAACGTATAAGATAAAACTCTTCAGATTCATGTAAAACATGTCTTCTGACATCCTCCACATGATCTCTTATGTAAAACAATTAACCTGAAAATGTCCTGAAGTGTAATAGACAATGGGTTAATTTTGAATGCAGACGTCAGTGATTACGTATATTACAAAAATGGCATATCACAGGTAATTCCTAATGTTTTATTTGTTTATTTAGTTTATTTTAAATACAAGTTACAGAATGTTTTTCTTTTATTAGATATAATCAAGTATCATTTATCTCTTTATTCTCCATGGTTTGAAAAATACATGAAGAGTTTCCTTTATTATCATAAGAATTACGTACATCACGAAAAACATTCGTAAAAGTACTGTGATAGAAAGATTCTCAGAATCGGTAGAGCATCGGACAAATTGCTTTGTGGTGTTTACTTACGTCCTCTTATTTTCTGAGTTCAATTACTGCTAAAGTCAACTTTACTTTTCTTGTCTTCAGGATTTATACAAACCTGTCATGCTCTGGGGTCGATGTAATCTACTAACCCCCTTCTCGTGCCAAATTTTGAAACAATTATTATTATTATTATTATTATTATTATTATTATTACTAAGGCGGTAAGCTGGCAGAATCTTTAGCACGCCAGGCAAAATGTTTCGCGGCATTTTGTCCGTCTTTACGTTCTGAGTTGAAATTCCGCCGTTGTTGACTTTGCCTTTTATCTTTTCAGGGTCGATAAATTAAGTACCAGTGAAACGCTGGGGTCGATGTAATCGACTACCCCACCCCCCAAAAAAAAAAATTCGGGCCTTGTACCTATAGTAGAAAGGATTATTATTATTATTATTATTATTATTATTATTATCATCATCATTATTCGACGATAGAGGACAATGAGTATCATTCATACTATTGCAAACCATGTTCTGGTAGTATTCATTATCCATGTGACTTCCTGTTTTTTTTCTTCTGCATGTAGCAAGGTAGCAACTTTCGTTCCAATTCTTTAACTTCTCTTCCGAGTAGAGGTAACTGAAACCCAAAATGGAAAGCTTATGTGAAAAATAAAAATGAATTTAGAAGTTGTCTATGATGTACATATGAAAGGATTCTTTCCATAATCTTCAAACACGTCTCGTGTATATCTCATCAGTATAGCTTCTTGGCTGATTATAACTATGACATTAGTAGCGTAAGTTTAAGTTAATTTCTTCTAACTATTGACATACAAAATATAACGGAATGAAATATATGGACAAATAGAGAGAATTACTGTATGATTGATTATCAATCTGAACCTGTTCAAGCAAAATTTAAGTATGTTCTCTCACCGGATAAATCTCCTTTCACGCAGGATGAAACCGGCATCTAACGTGTAATAGAGTTATGCTGCCTCGTGGCCAGGTACCACCTCAAAACGACAGTCTCAGGCTGCTCAAAGTTAATAATAACAATGGAAAACTTCGAACATTCGGTTCTTGTTTCACAATGTGATTTCCTACCTCTGGTTAATATATTGTTGTATATTCATATGCCACGTCATCTCCGTTGGATTTTCTTTCCTTCTTTTGGCAAGATATCATTAACGTTTCTTTTTTTCTCAGTAGAGATAAATTTAGTTAAAAATTCAATACAAAGCATACTGTGAAAATTAAATTTATATATTTTGTGTGTGTGTTGTTTTACTCTCTTTAATTATGTTATTTTTGCATTTTTAATTCATATCTCTTTGGTTGATTTTGGTTTTCATTTTGAAATAGATAAAACTTTGATGCCAGATATAATTAATGTTATTATCAAAATTAGCTGGAGAATAGCAGAATAGGTATACATTCTACATTGACATCAGGTTGGGATATATGTGACGGCTTGCTTGAGAAGAAACTCTAATTTGAAACACTTGGGAAACCAAACACAAAACAAGTTTTCCTGCATATTCTGCCTACATAACCAAAAAATCGGGAATATTCAAATTCCCATGTTCTTGCATTTCTGGTGGACAAAATCTAAAGCTTTTCTGCCCGCAAAAGTTGCATTATATTGTGACTACGTAGTTCCAGGTCAGCTGTGGCTGAGCACACCTAGCCATGATTATTTTTTTAAACTTCCAAGCATACTGTATCTCTAACTACATCAGCTAATATATCCCATTTCTTCAGAGACAGAAGTATGTGAGATAATTTGTATCATTACATAGCAAAATCAGCAGAATGTCGGACAAAATAACATGGATTTTCTTCTCGAGATTTCTTGCCCTGAGTTCAAAACCTCACCGACGATAACATCATTCATCTATAAGCTTCGGTAAAACAACTTTTATTCAAATAATTGGATCGATTTAATGAACTGTTCCTCTCCCATAAAAAAAAAAAAACTATTTATGGCTTTATACCTAAGTTTCAAACCTATACAATTATTATTACAAATAGCATGATCGTTATTGCAATCTCTGTCGTTCTTACTATTGCATAAGCGAAACAACTAAAATCGAAAGCAATATGGCCATTAAAGCTAAGTAGTGTGCGTAGCAGGGGCGATTTAACCGACCATATGTATTCACTTTAGATTTATAGCCTTGCACCAATGTTTCAGATTTTTTTGTTAGCAACATATTTTTCGTAACGATAGTGTAATTTAGTTTAGGCGTTTGTATTGGTGAAGCGTGGATAGCTTTATTGATATCGTTACATTGCAGCAATGTTATTCTCTACGTCTACGTCTGCAATGGAATAACACGGTTTTATTGTTATTTCCCTGTATTTCTCTATCAAATTTTTACTTTTAAAATTGTTAAATGTACCTAACACCAAAATTGAATTAAAGACATTGTAACAGAGAAAAAAATACATAATTTCTACTATTGTATGTCGGTCGTGTGGTATGTCGTCTGCTGTTTCAGTGTGCTGTGCGATACAATATATCTATCTTTATCCTTCCTATGTCAATAAAAGCATCCATCTCCTCTCCCTCTCTTTGTCTGTGTGTGTATATATATATATATATATGAAACACATATATGTAGATACATATATATATATATAAGACAGATAGATTGATAGCTAACTAGACAGATAGATAGATGCGTAGGCAGGCAGGTAGGTAGGTAGGTAGGTAGGTAGAGAAACAGACAGAAGTAATATGTGATACTTAAATCTATTTAGCACATTAAAATAGAATGTTCGTTATTCACATCTTATTTCTTTATTGCCCACAAGGGGCTAAACATAGAGGAGACAAACAAGGGCAGACAAAGGGATTAAGTCGATTACATCGACCCCAGTGCGTAACTGGTACTTAATTTATCGACCCCGAAAGGATGAAAGGCAAAGTCGACCTCGGCAGAATTTGAACTCAGAGCGTAACGGCAGACGAAATGCCGATTTCTTTATTACCCATAAAGGGCTATACATAAAATTTTTAAGACATCACAAAACATAAAGACAGTACAAAACGCAAACATAAAATCGGGGTAATTAAAATAAAATGATAATATGCAAGAATGAAAAAAAATGAGGCGCAATGTCCACTCGATCCCCGGAGTCGGGTGGTTACATTTATCCAGTTTTTCACTTT
>NC_068981.1:167596881-167597436 GCF_001194135.2 Octopus bimaculoides
ATATATATATATATATATATATATATATATATATATAAGTCGAATTTAAAGTTGAAGAATTAAGGTTTAGAATGCAAGCGTTAAACGGAGTATCCAAACCTTGTTTCAGAGTAAGGCCCAGGTAGTATGTCTACGGAACACATTCACCACTTAAGGCTACCAGGCGTCATCAGCGATATTTTGCATTCATCGTTGGATCTACGTCCAGAAATTCCAGGGTGCACGAAGGGTACATTATAAAGATTAATAGAGAAGACGGAGTGTAACAAAAAGCATTTACTACACAACAATCGTTTCTGCTTCATGTTGCACTGCTTCCTAGTGGGCGTAGAACAATGCAATAACACCAGATGCAACGCACAGGGCAAAAGAGCCCCTTCAGGTGGCATAATATGCTTATGAGTTAGCAGATTTACATTTCGATTTCATTTCAAGGTAAATGGTGGTCTTGAGAGATTCTAGCGTGTGTTCTAGTGTTCTGTGCGTGCGTGTATATATATATATATATATATATATATATATATACATACACGGCGAGATCTTTTCAGTTTCCGT
>NC_068981.1:167598287-167599117 GCF_001194135.2 Octopus bimaculoides
ACACACACACACACACACACACACACACACACACACACACACACACACACACACACACACATACACACTCATTTATATATACTAAATATAGGTAAATAAATATCGTAATGTACGAGTTTCAAATTTTGGCATAAGGCCAGCAATTTCGGGGAGGGGATAAGTCGATTACATCGACCTAAGTATTCAATTCATGCTTCTCTTATCGACTCTAAAAGGTTAAAAGACAAAATCGCACTCATCGATACTTGAACACGGAAGGTAAAGGTAGATGAAGTGCCGCCAAGCATTTTGCCTGGCGTGTTAGCGATTCTGGTAGATCGCCACCTTAAGAGATGTAAAGCATATTGAAAATGTTTTGGGGAGTGTAAACATTATTTGATATAGAACTCAATGCGCCGGCTAGAGTGGATAGATGTGTGCAATATTGAAAGTGAAAGTAAAGAGCTTAATTTTAAAATACAAAGCTCTCTTTATCGTGTATTATTTGATTAGATGCATGTAGAGTGTGTATGCACGTACTAGTGTATATAGACATGTGTATGGGTACAACAAACAGTCAGGGCAAAGGATGAGAGGCAGCTGTGGGTAAGAAGTGGGGAATTTAGTTGAAGAGAAATGCTTTAACAACGAAACATGCACATACACACACATATACCAGCACAAACACACACATCAACTCACACACTCCCTTCCTTATTTCCTCTCCTTCCTATCCTCTCCTTTTTCTTCTCTTCCTTCATCATCATCTTCTTTTTCTTCTTCTTCTTCTTCTTCTTCTTCTTTTCCTTCTCCTCACCACCACCACCACCACCACCACCATCAACATCCTC
>NC_068981.1:167602441-167603715 GCF_001194135.2 Octopus bimaculoides
AATTGTCAAGTAAATGAGACGCATCTTTGCTTCCACTGATTCACTTGCAAAGTGTTGAGTAAAATTATTTCGTTGCAGACTTCCTTTGAGTCTTTTTATTATCACTGCGGCACATAGTCCCCAGTTGGTAACATTGATTTCAAGGCCTTCCCAGATGAGAGACTGGCATTCCACTTAATGTCTATGTTCCATGCTGGCATGGATTGGAGAGTTATTAATGTAGAAATATGGTATCGTAGCTACTAACAGTTGAGGGTTGCGTAGTCTAGACGGCGTTTTTAGATTTCATTATTCTCTTTAACCCGGGCAAAGCCGGGTATTTCTGCTAGTTATCTATAAACATGTGTTGATAAATATAGCTGCAGCTTCCTTTTTTAGCATAGTTGGTCGAATGATCACTGAACTTTCCCCCCTCTATTCAGAGCTGTCTCTCTAGAGCAAATTTCTGTAGGGTTGCACATGATCCTTTTGGCGCAATTGCTGTATGCTATCTATATTACTTTGCAGTTGAACGCTGAAGCCTATAGCTTTTTAGAAGGTTTTCCACTTGCAAGGAAACTTTAGAAAAATATCTGAAGTGGTTTCGTCAAAGCCTGCCTACATGATTTCAGGAGAATAACTGGGAAGGTATCTGGATCAGAACTTAAACTCATTTAGTCTATGACCGCTGTTATATTTGCCTCAATTTTAAACTGTTCACTGAGAATTTTACTTACCTTTTCGGGTTCGCAGTTAGTGAGAACAACGGTCTTATTTTGTATTGTGCTGTGGCTGTTTCCTTTGCAAATTTATAGAAAGCTTTAGGGTTTGTTTTTATGCCTTCCACTGCACTGTTCTCTTTCTCTCTCTCTCTCTCTCTCTCTCTCTCTCTCTCTCTCTCTCTCTCTCTGCTCTTTCCTTTTCATGATGGAGTTTGATTTTGTTTTCAGTTTTCAGGAGTGTCCGTCTTAAAATAGATTTCTTATCCTTCAATTGCCTATTCAACCAGTTTGAGACCAGTGTCTCAAAACGATTTTTTCTGTCTTTGGGGATTTTGTTTGTAGGTATGCTGGCCTTTGTTTCTGGGGGTGTATTTAGTGCATACAGCCTGCACTGTCGACGTAAACTGAGTTTGAAGTCAATGTCTTGCATAGACAGAACTAAGAATACAACTACATTTTCAAGCCATATCAGAGTTTCTCGTACCTGTTTAATTGAAATTTAACAATATTTGTCACACTCACGTGTGTGTGTAAGTGTGTGTGTGTGTGTGTGTGTGTGTGTGTGTGTGTATG
>NC_068981.1:167603725-167609713 GCF_001194135.2 Octopus bimaculoides
TGTGTGTGTGTGTGTGTGTGTATGTGTGTGTGTGTGTGCGTGTTTGCTGTGTGTGTGTCCGTTGCTATGAACATAAATAAACTTTACTGTTTACGCTTTACAGTTACCTTCAATTTTACGATCATGATAAGGAAATAAACGAAGTTATAAAACTTTGAAACAAAAGAGTAGATAGAAACCAATAGCAGAAATACAAATTAATCCATGAAAAACAAAAGACAAATATAAAAATGGATATATTGAAATTTGTGTTTGTGTGTGAATGTAATAAATTCAGAGCTATAAATATTTTATAAATTTTGAATTACAAATTAAAAAAAAGCAAAACAATGTAAATTTTCGTTTATGAGATATCTATTTGAGCCTAGAACTCCAACTGTCAAATCAATGATTTATCAAAAACAGTTGGTTGTTTAGCATCTAAATCAGATATGAATTATGAATTCTATATAGAATATAAAAGAGAAATGATGTAAAACTGTAATTCAAGGATAATTTCTCTTCTCATAACAATCTGCAGCTAAAACAAAAAGAACAAAAGAAACTCCTAATTAAAACACAATTAAAACTCAAAAAATTCATATTTAGAATATACATGTTGAAGCATCGTAAAATATGCAAATATGTTATTTAATGGTGTGTCTCAAAGCGAATAATGCTATAAATAATAGCTTATGATATATTAGGTTAAAACACTAGCTTTATATCTTCCTTCCCATCTTTTTAACTCAATATATTATAAGTTATTATTAATTATGACTTTATCAAGGTGGTGAACTTGCAGAAGTATTAGCACGCTTAGCGGTATTTCGTCAGTTTTTTTTTTTTTTTTTTTTTTTTTTTACGTTCTGAGTTCAAATACCGCCGAGGTTGACTTTGCTTTTCATCATTTCGGTATCGATAAAATGAGTACCAGTTGAACATTGGGGTCAATGTAATCGACTTACTCTCTCCCTCAAAATTGTTGACCTTGTGCCAAAATTTTAACTCATTATTTCATGGCTTTATTAAGGTGGTAAACTGACAAAATACTTAGCGGTAGTTCGTCCGTTTTTACGTTCTGAGTTCAAATTTCGCGGAGCTGCCTTTCATCCTTTCAGGTTCGATGAAATAAGTATCAATTAGGTTCTGGGGTCGATAAAATCGACTTAGGATTATTTATGGCTTTATTTGTGTCGAGATGTACTGTTAAATGACTTACAGAATTAACGTTTGTCAGCATCTGATTATATCGTTAAAGAGCAATAAAGATAGATCGAAGTTTCTAAATTTTTAAAAACATATATTGTGATATTATGTTGTGAATAATTACTGTTCATTAATAGCTCAGAGTAAATAACTTTGATTGCTTGACTGAAATGTTCTAAACATGCAACCAATATCGATTCTCCGAAATCGCAACGAAAGACTGCAAGGAAATTTCAGACCATTAAATGATAATGACGAACAAATTAAACTATGAGTCTACATGAAACCGTAAGTGACTTACTCATGGGCTATCCAAAACTAGGTATTTATTGATGAAGAAACATCGCTGGAGTAAAGCAATTGCTGTCAAACATCGTTTCTTAGAAAAATTTAGTGACGTTATACCGTGAAAAGCAATACAGCAAGGAATTCACAATCTGTATTGCAGTATGAAAGCCCTAACATCAAAGTTGTGAATTCTCCATTCAACGATGGTTTCGAGGATTCCTCAGGGAAGAATTTAGGATGAGAACGCACTGTATAACCGTGATATAGAATATCTAAACAATGTACGTCGCACTATGTAACCTCTCTCCTAACATTTATAACATTAGCAAGGAGATTTAACTGGAGCCAACGAGCGAGCATCTATACGGCCATTGGACTTTTGATCAAATAGAATACAAATGTTGCTCGCCAAAACTTGAAGGACACACGCATACGCACATACACACACACATATATATGTATATATGTATATGTATGTATATATATATATATATATATATATATATATATATATATATATATATATATATATGAATACGGTGAATGTACGCGTGTGTATGTCCTTTCATATAGAACTGTGACAAATATACGGCTTAAAAGTGAATGCCATGTGCAGTCCTTAATGAAGAAAATACAATAATGATAACGATAATAATAACAACAATAGTAATAATAATAGCTGCTTAAATTACATATTATAAACTACTTTAAAAGTAATACGGTTCTACTTACCAAGAAGGCAAAGATTTGGAAAAGATTTGGAAAATCGTGTGAATAACGAAAAAATGATATTATCTACAGCCAGAAAGATTGAAGAACTCGCTGGAACACTTAAGGACTTACAGAACAAAAAACATAAACGACAAGATAATTAGCTGGAGAAAAGTAATGATATAGCCAATTCATGCAACAAATAATGTTGGAAGTGAAGAGCGCCGGTTGTAGCTGATTATAGTCGCTCGGTGGGAGACGCTGACTCCCTCTACGCCATTCTCGTCTTGACATGGTCTTGATGAAACGTCACTAGAATATAAAAGACTTGCGCTAAAATCTTTTAACGATGTCCAACATACAACTTACTACGTCATAGCTGCCAGGCAGGAAGACAAACCTCCCGTCCTTTTAAAAGGAAGACAGCAGTAGATATTCAGGACAGAATCGACTGATGGCTGGGATAATTCTAAAGATGATAGTTGTCTGAAGTAAGCCAATTAATCGACATTGTTCAGACACTAAACATGAGTGAATTGAAAGGTTTCATCACCCTTCGTGTGTCTCAGACAGGTTAATTACTGGTTATTCCGCGCCTCAATAAGATGTGCCGAACAGGGAATATATCGCTGTAACCATGAAATTTTTGAAAGTGGTCCATAACTTCCGACCTGAAATTCCACGAGAAGCGACTGTTCAGACAATCCTCGTTGAGGCCTAGAATCGTTCTCAGGACACCGTCGTCATTGTTTGGGAAGGTTCGGTGATTTGTTAGCCTCAGCGAATACCTGACCATCATGATCTACGTATCACAGTCCACTCCCGGGTGGTTGTTGACAGGAGACGGATCTCCTACACAAGAAGCGAACGAATATATGTTCCAATAATGTTTCAAATTGTTGTACAAGGAAAGCTATTAATGCGGGAGGGGTGTTTAATTGAGTACATCGACTTCAGTACATGACTGGTACTAATTTTAGTGACCCCAAAAGAATGAAAAGCAAAGTCATCTTCGGCGGAATTTTTACTCAGAAGAAATACTGCTAAGCATTTTGGCCGGTACACTGACGTTTCTGCCAGCCTGCCGCCTTAATAACAATACCAATCATGGAAAACTTAGGGTAACAGCTTCATTAGCAACAACAGATAACAATATAATGTATAGGAAAAATCTTCATTTGTGGGTAAGACCTACTAGGACCAATCTAAGAATCCACAAATCCAACATTACACTAGTTACTAAGAGTAAATGCCATCTTCCAACTGTCCTTCTCCATCCGAAGAGTAAATTTTAGTTACAGATGTAGCTGCTGATCAGTAGAACGCTTACAGTTGTCAGGTGGTAGCATATAGCAATGAATATGCACAAGTCCTCCCACCCCAACTCTATCTGATCTTTTCAATACAACTTCCTCTCAGCATCTTTTTGAATGAGACTGACCACCTTAGTGGCTACCTCAAAGCTGGCTTTTATTTGATTTACTTAATTTCTCCAATAATATCTAAAATCGATTATTTTTGTTTACATTTTACAGCCTTGTCTCAAGTTTATGTTATTTTCTGTCTTGGTTATTATAAATCATCTATACAAACATAAATTTTAATAAAAAAAAGAAAAAGAAAAACTTTTCACGACGAAAAGAAATTATTTATCGATTAGAGAATAGATTTGTTTGAAATATCATTATTGCTCTTCGAACATTTTCTATTGTTGTATTTTATAAATTTCATATCAATTAACTGAATTCACAAACAGAAATAATATGAGTCGCCTTATCTCGACTTGCAACGCGTAGTTGTAAATATCGAAATAAATAACAATGGTTGGAAAACAAAATTATACTCTTCGTCTTCGCCGTATCCGTAAGCTGTTCCACGTTTCCGAAGTCTTCGTTTCGTTTACTTTCAGATTAGTTATTAGAAATACTAATTTCTGATGACCAAGAAAACCGAACCTTGCAGGAAACGTGCCTCTGCACAAGTTGTGTTTGATAACTGGATCTAACAGATTTTCTGTTTTTGTCGTCTCTTCTGTTCATTTCTGTGACATTCTTATTCAAATAGATCTGCAACAGAGAGATAACTTTGATCAGCATAACATATAACGGGGTATAGCCTGTCATAATGAAGAAAGTTTTATAGCATTTTCTTGTAGTCATCACTTGAAAGGAAAGGTGAAGATTTAGCCCGACGGCTAAATTAAAGTAGAACACGATTTTTGTCCTTGAGTAGCAATTGTTATTTCCTATTTGCTTACCACCAGAAAGTATGAAAAATGGCTAATACTTCCTTCAAACTTTGCTTTTGTTACATTTATTCAAACCCCAAAGAATCCCCCTCAACACATGACTATGATTCTCCTCCATTACTCCTGCGTATGATCAGAGATGCACTTATTGTCAGCGACTAGGGGACATGCTCAGGTGGTTACGGTCAAGCAACTGACAAGCAAATCTTCGAAATTGAGCAGAATATTTGCCATAACGATATTTCTTCTCAGTAACTCAGCGCTGAATGTCTGAAATGTAACGGAAAATAGGTTAGTTTCAAAATATTGATGTCCAGGTCACAAAAGCAAAGTTTTCAGGGAATGGTAATGATTTCCTTTGATTTCTTAATAGAAGCAAATAAGAAATAACACGTACTAACTAAAGACAACAAATAAATAAATATATTGTTACACAGTGTTACATAGGCGCAGGAGTGGCTGTGTGGTAAGTAGCTTACTTACCAACCACATGTTTCCGGGTTCAGTGCCACTGCGTGGCACTTTGGGCAAGTGTCTTCTACTATAGCCTCGGGCCGACCAAAGCCTTGTGAGTGGATTTGGTAGACGGAAACTGAAAGAAGCCTGTCGTATATATATGTATATGTATATATATGTGTGTTTGTGTGTGTGTGTGTGTGTGTGTTTGTCCCCCCCCCCCCAACATCGCTTGACAACCAATGCTGGTGTGTTTACATCCTCGTAACTTAGCGGTTCGGCAAAAGAGACCGATAGAATAAGTACTAGGCTTACAAAGAATAAGGTCCTGGGGTACGATTTGCTCGACTAAAGGCGGTGCTCCAGCATGGCCGCAGTCAAATGACTGAAACAAGTAAAAGAGTAAAGAGTAAAGAGTAAAGAGTGCTATCACCGTTGTTTTCTGTACCACCAACTACTATAACGGCGAAAGATTCTAGTATTCCGCTCTATTAACATAATCATCAGAATGTTTGCTTTCAATATCAATGTAATTAATTTCGATTCGTTTGCTGCCTGATTGTCATCAAATGTCATTCCTAGATGTGTATATAACCTCAGGTCAGACGAAAATTCCATCTAATATTTCCTCCAATAGATTTACACATGCTATAACTTGATAATATTCTCACCTAGAATGCAGTCAAACTCTGCTCAGCCCGTAAGAATCTGTATCTAACAATACTATTGCTTACATAATGCCATAATGTTTGATGATCGTAGTAGTATTATCTAATATTCCGCTAATATTCCGCTAAGGCGTCTATGATGCAAGCATTGCGAGGGTATATATATACTGGTAGGCAGGATAGTAAAGGGGCACATGCAAAAATATAGACACATTGGTGCAGGCGCGACTCTGTTGCAAGAAACTTGCTTCCCAACCACATGGTTCCGGTTTCAGTCCCACTGCGTGGGACTCTGGGCAAGTGTGTTTTCTACTATAGTTTTTGGGTTAACCAAAGTCATGTGATTAGATTTAGTAGACGGAAGCTGAGAGAAACCCGTCATATATATATATATATATATATGAATATATATATACATACATATATATA
>NC_068981.1:167610895-167611268 GCF_001194135.2 Octopus bimaculoides
TATATATATATATATATATATATATATATATATATGTTTCTATGCCTGTATGCGTGTGTATGCGCGCATCTGTATTTGTGTACACAAATACATATACAGAAATATTCGATAATACAATGAACTGCATCTTCAGACTGGTAGGAGAAACACGGACAACAGTTCTGCCTCAACCAACACTCCAGTTTTCGATCAGTAAAACATCAATATAGTAAACAAAGAAGATAAAAGGAAGTCAATTCTTTTCCACCTAGAAAATATTCTGTGTTCAAGATTTGTAATCGTTACAAAAGAAACAGATCGTGAATTGAAAAACAGAAAAATACAGACAATAACATAATTGGTCTTATCGGGGTACCTATACGCTTCAAGAAAA
>NC_068981.1:167611278-167616256 GCF_001194135.2 Octopus bimaculoides
TATATACACATACACATGCATGTGTGTACACACACGTACCCAGATATGTACGTATGTATTTATGTATACATGTCACCTTCTGTATATCATGTGTAATATATATATACACACATCGTTAGAAGGTATAATGCTGTGAAATTGTCCATTCCGTGCACCCGATAGCAACTGTTGCTGATCCCTTAATTATGTTTATAAATGTATAAGAACTTTTAAATAAGTTCTTCACCGATAATGGTGCTTACATACCGAAGGGCTTGGTAAAAATTATTAATTATTAATTTATTAATAAAATAATAAATTGATAATCCTTTACCCTTTTATTTGTAATAATTATTCACTCCCTGATAGTAAACCGCAGATTTTCTGCGGTATTGCTTGTGACGCACATGGTAATTCTTGAGGAGGGATAAGAAATGGCTGGCCTATGTAGGTTCGGAGATGGTTTCACATTGTGCCGATGCATGATGTCGCTCGGTCATGCATGCACAATTGCTAGCATCGTCGAATTTGCAACTGGAATATCATACTGATGAGGAAATGAAGAGTTTTTACCCTTCTAAGCCAGAAACGCGTCTATGATTAATTACGACTGGTTAGGTTCGTTATTTTTTCTTCTTGTTTTGCCTTTGTGAGTTACAAGTATTGCTATCTGTTAGAGTTTCAGCACTTTAGGTGCTATTTCTGAACTTCGGTATGTGGTGAAGGAACTGTTGCTGATCCCTTAATTATGTTTATAAATGTATAAGAACTTTTAAATAAGTTCTACACCGATAATGGTGCTTACATACCGAACGGCTTGGTAAAAATTATTAATTATTAATTTATTAATAAATTAATAAATTGATAATCCTTTACCCTTTTATTTGTAATATATATATATATATATATATATATATATATATATATATATGTGTGTGTGTGTGTGCATGTATGTGAACAAGGATGGATAGCAGTTTTAATAAGCGATGGCGAGTATTTATCTTTGCACTAACGAATGAATATCACTGGTTCCATTATTTTTTATCGAGCCTGTTTATGAAGATACATTACCGTATGCTTGTACGTTTGTTCAGAAAGCTGTAAATGGATCCTCCGTCAGTTTTGTGGAAGAATATTCCGCACAATCATGGCATTACAGAATAAAGTAACAGCTATTCCACAAACGGTTCTATCTGTATCCTAATTCTCTGGCTGAATCAGAATGCCATTGAATGACAAGGCTGAGCCTTTGAAGTACTGATATAGTCCACTGCAAATCCTTAGTTACTGTCTATATTATAGTGTAGAGAGCTTATATAAAGGCGGTAAACAAAACTTTCACAAGAATTTGTTTTAATACCTTGTTAATATCTCATTGAAAGTACGAAAAAGAAAATCACTTGATACGGCGACAGTAAATAGCGATTTAAAAGGGAAGAAATGGCGGACAATAATTTTAGGTGAGCAGAGAAAGAGAAATACAAGATTAAGGAGAACATACTTGAGGATATAGAGTTGGACAAACATCGATAGTTTAGCATCAGGCTTAATATAGTATGGAGCGTGCGAAATTTTAATAATGCTTCATATCCAGTGATCACGAGCTAAGAAATACTGGACTTAAAATGGACAAAATTATTAATGTTAGTCATGCAGGGTAATAATTTATTTTTAGCGAGAATTATTTAATGTTCCTCAGAATCAAACGACTATTGATAGGAATTGAACTAGAATGGAGAACGACTGAAAAAAAGGTTGATAAAAACTAGTAACGAAAGTATATAAGCGATATTTATAGCCCAGAGAAACTAAGTTAATGAAATAAAAGTAATGAGAATCTTTTAATGTCTGATGAAGATAAATATTTACTACAGGGAAAAAAATGAATTTTCGGTTACATCTTTTCAGTAGTGTATTGCACTATAATTTAAGATAATTAAAATAATAGTTAATTACAAATATTATATTCACAGTACTAGTTTTTACCATAGAACTGATTGAAAAAATAACCATGAACTATGAGAAATATCTCGAGCTAATCAAAAATCTTTTTATAGAAGCACTAAATAGCGAACCGTGTAGAAGAAATCAAAGATTATTAAGAAACAAACGGAGTGAATTTATGTTCGAGAATTCCAATATTATATTGAAGATTATAATTTCTATGAAAATCCCAAACGGATTGAAGCGCTAATAGCAATTGAAGTTAAATATCAGTTAATCTAACGAACGGATTAAAATAATGATTCACGCGATGGAGGCTACATTAACGAAATATAAATAAACAAAATAATTTAATATCAAATTGAGAAGGCAAGAAGATAAATATTTGCCACGACACAAGAAGGTGAATTTTCGCATAGATCAAAAGAGTAATATGTAGGATAGGATTTAAGATAATTAAAATAAAATCATAAATTGAACATTCATGGAGCGGGTTTTCAATATAACATAGGAGATTATAATATAAATGTAAATCCATAACAGATTTACACGCTGCTAGTAATTGAAGTTAAATATCTTTTGATGTAGCGAGTTGATTGAAATATAATATATTCAATTGGGGAGTAATAAACAAGTTTGTGATTACGAAGGAGAGAGAGGTGAAAATGCCCTAACGTGTGTTTGTTTGTGGCTAAAGTAATTTGGAACAATAATCCAGGCGAGATTAATGATTATACTAGTGTAAAAGAAACCTAAGTTTTACAGGATGGTATTGTACTAGCCTTTTAATAATTGAATGGAAGCTTAACCGAGTTAGACAGGCTGGCATAAACAGTTTATAATTTAGAAACGAATAAGGGAGATAATGTTGAAGCTATGTTGAAGTGAAATATAATGGAGTTCAACCAATAGGAGATTGGCAGTTAAATTAGAAAAGAGTTGAGGAAGATTAGACATGGTTATACTCTTAAAAACTGATTGTGGTAATTTAGTAAAAAGTAGTATTATAATGGTCTTATTCTCATGAGTTGCAATATGGTCTTACTCTCTTATTGGTTGTGGAATTCTAGTAAATATGTGACTATATGGAAAACGGAGTGAGAAGATATGTTACATAAATGGAGATAACTAATAAGTAATAATTAAAAATTGATTAAAATTTAACATAAAAATTCCCAAAAGAAAATGAATAAACCAAAGTCGAACAATGATTAGTTTAGGTAGAGGAAGGAGAGAAACTAGTAAAACAGAGTATATGAAGTCGTTGATGCAATATTATAAATAGCATTATTCCACCTTTCATCTTTTCGGGGTTGATAAATTAAGTACCAGTTGCGTACTGGAGTCAATCTAATCGACTAGCCCCCCTACTCCCAAATTTCGGGCCTTGTGCCTAGAGTAGAAAAGAATATTATAAATATCATTGAATAAGAGATACCCATGAGAAGAGTCAAACGTTATGAAAAAAAAAAAAAAAAGTTCGAACGTGAAATGGAATGCAAAATACCATACAAAGTATGATAGCAAGTCATCGATTATCTGGAATACTATCAAATATTATATATGGAAGTACTTCATAGAAAATTTAAAAATTCATTTGGATGTACTGGAATTGCTTATAGAAAAGCAAAAGCAGCTGATTGTAGTGGCATGCTAGAGTAAAGTGGAGAGTAATAGGCTATACTTATACAAGAGGAGTAGAAGGTCAGAAATAGTAAGGAACAATCATGTGATTGCAAGAAATTCATTTTGAATAATTCAGTAGTTTCTTCTACTGATGTCCAGTCCTTCGGGTGTCTCTGGCGAAAAAACTGATACCTCAGCCATACACTAATTTCTTAACGATTTGTAATCGCCATTTCGGTGTACATTTAAGTTCTAAAAGAGCGTTTTTAAAGCCAATAAAAAATGTACAAGAAGGTGGTTTTCTTTATGTCAGAGCACCGAAAAGAACACACATGTGAGTTATAGGTTCTTTCAAATATATTTGTGCTTAGCATTTATATGTACTTTTCCATACGACGTTCTTTGCCAGATATTTAGAATCCAGAAGCTTACTGTATTCCTTCGTATTCACTAGCTTGTATATCTCATCTGAAGCGAATCATTTTATGTACAGCCAGTCAATTTTATGTACAGCCAGTCAATATTTACTTTCAATTATTAGTAGCACGTCAGTTAGTTGCAAATTTTCACTAAGATAATAATCGCCGATAATTTATTGGAATTCTGTAACGACAACATATTCACCTTTGTTTCTTAACAGTATTTTTGTTTCCTATTCCAATTTTATTTTTGTTACTTGGCAGTTCTATGACATGACGTTTGAATAATTAAAGACACGTTTTCAATGTTCGTGGCCATTTTTCTAATATTCAGATATCTTATTCTAAATTATGATCATTTTTGCATAATAAATATTCAGTTCGATAATATTCTAATCAACGATTATTTTAATTATCTTGGTGCTACACACATCTACTAAGATGTACGAGAAAGTTTACCTTCTTGGTGTGTAGTAAATATATATATATATATATATATATATATATATAGAGAGAGAGAGAGAGATAGATAGATAGATAGATAGAGAGAGAGAGAGAGAGAGAGAGAGAGAGAGAGAGAGGTAATGGTGTCAAGAAGACCCAAAGGTGTCAAATAATGCTGAGTAAGTGCTATGGACAGACTATAGTTAAGCTCCAGGTTCGGTGATTATGCGAATGAGGAGTCCAACGTAGGTCATATATTAGCATGCATCTCATTCTGTTAATGTTATATATATATATATATATATATATATATATATTTCAGGTCACTCCATGTAACAATAAAAGATTCTTATTGCTTTTATATCATTTACGTAGGTTCTTTAGGTCATAAATATAGATTTAAATACTTTCGTTTCTAATTTAACTAAACTCTTCAGTCGTTCTCTGTTCTAGCTTAATTTCTACCTATATTCGTTTAATTCTGGTCAGCATTTAATATTCACCCCCCCCCCACCAAAAAAAAACACCATTACACTGTTGCATTACTACCATCAATGATTTTGTTC
>NC_068981.1:167616786-167617387 GCF_001194135.2 Octopus bimaculoides
ATATATATATATATATATATAGTTCCAAGCGATTTGAATGTTTACTTATATGCCAAAATTGAAGGTGCGTGTCTGATTGGTCAGGGTTTCGACACACGATCGCAAGAACATGAATTCAATACCTGACCTGGCGGCGCATTGTATCCTTGAGCAAAACACTTTATTTCGCGTTGCTCCAGTCCACTCAGATAGCAAAAATAACTAGTATCTTTATTTCAAAGGGTCAGCTTGTCACATTCTGAGTCACGCTGAATCTCCCTGAGAACTATGCTAAGGGTACACGTGTTTGTGGAGTGTTCAGCAACTTACGCGTTAATTTCACAAGTAGGCTGTTCCATCGATTGCATCAACTGGAACCCCCGTCGTTTTTCCTTGATCTTTTAGTTTACATTAATAGCCGCTGGGCCACTGAGTTCCGCTACCGTACATAGTCTCTCTTATCTGTCCCCAATCACTATGTTTGGTCTGTAATACTTTCAATTTATTGAGGTTTTCAGAGGGATTTTCAACCAGTCCTTTCATATTATGATTGGTTAAGGTCTCTAGCACGCTGTGTATGTGTGTTCGCATGTTTATGTATCCCTGAAAACCCGAAAACTTC
>NC_068981.1:167617397-167618172 GCF_001194135.2 Octopus bimaculoides
CCCCCCCCCACCAAAAAAAAACACCATTACACTGTTGCATTACTACCATCAATGATTTTGTTCATGTCTAGTCCAGCAATTCTTCTTCCCTAATAGTTGTTAATCAAAGGATGTAAAACAATTTTATTTAAGCTTCCCACATTTGATATTTTCATACGCTATCAATACTTTTCCTACTATACAGCCTCAAATATGGTCCCTCATTCATCTCCGTTCCACCCTCTTAAATCCTTATTTAACACTGGTTTCACTCAATGATATTCTTCGCCTGTCATTGTCATGGTGTTAGTTTTCGCGTTTAAAACTTCTAAAAGCACTTTCAGTCACACCATAGAGAAATTATAACACTCTATTAAAAAACAAAATAGGTTAATTAAAGAACTGTGTATGCATATACACCCATACATATATGTGTATGATTCCACGTCTGTCTATCTATCTATCTATCTATCTATCTATCTATCTATCTATCTATCTATCTATCTATCTATCTATCTATCTGTCTGTCTGTCTGTCTGTATGTATGTATGTACGTATGTATGTATGTCTGTTTGTCTGTATGTATGTTATGTTTTAGTTTTATTTCTATACGTCTTACTAATGGAAAGACAGCTACTTTCTAACTTAGACCCAGGCTTCTTTTATTGGGATTTCAACAGCAACAGTAGGATAGTTGTGAAAGTACGTATATATATATTTGCAAGTATTTGGAGTCAGGGCAGATTTGTATGTTTTGTTTTATGCTTGTGTATTCATATATATATATATATATATA
>NC_068981.1:167618720-167619789 GCF_001194135.2 Octopus bimaculoides
ACATAGTCTCTCTTATCTGTCCCCAATCACTATGTTTGGTCTGTAATACTTTCAATTTATTGAGGTTTTCAGAGGGATTTTCAACCAGTCCTTTCATATTATGATTGGTTAAGGTCTCTAGCACGCTGTGTATGTGTGTTCGCATGTTTATGTATCCCTGAAAACCCGAAAACTTCGGAAGCTGCATATATCAATGTGTGTGTGGATGTAAATGTATGACTTTTTAAGTATAATCATACACAAACACACTTTCAAACGTCGACTGAAAAGGCATTCAATAGCTATAAGTAAAGTTTGATTTTCATTTATACGAGGCTGTGCTGAAAAGTTCCTGACTTTGAGTAAAGGAAAATACAAGAGGATCAGTTAATTATGATTTTATCCAACATATTCCCTTTTCAGATTCACAGACTTATTGCAACGGTCCTTCAGTTTTCTAAGTCCTGTAAAAGTCCTGTAAAAGGTTGGATCTCAAACCAAGTCTTTCGCGATACCCTTAAAGACATAAACTTTCCAGCACGCCTCTGTACATACTTTATAAGGGTTAATCACGTTTAAAACAGTGCTTATCATTCATTGCCGAGGATGATTTTGTAGAATTCTAAAAAGGAACACATTCTAAAGTAGTTCCAAGGGTGCAATACAAAGATCAACTGAAGAAATATTTAAAAACGATAGATTGATACACACTGTTGAAGGATTCGATTCTATTAGAGAAAATACCATCATGGAAAGTACTGCAAAGATGGCGTTAGCAAAGAGACCAGCGGAATGAAGAAGAAAGGAAATGAAGACATATCCGGTTGCGCTCCCTTTTATATGTCCAATGACCTAGTTTCGTCTTTTTACAGCCATCTTAGATCACACACAATCCAATTGAGTAAAATTCTTGACTCAGAAAGCTTTGAAACACACACACACACACACACACACACACACACACACAAACACACACACACATGCACATGCGCACACACACATACAAGTTTATACCTGTATCAATCTAGCTATCTATCTATACGCACACACGCAGACACGCGCGAACATTCACATACTCACACACACACAC
>NC_068981.1:167620064-167621047 GCF_001194135.2 Octopus bimaculoides
TGTGTGTGTGTGCGTGCGTATAAATACATAGATATATATATACGTACGTACATGCATGCATACATATGTATATATGAAGAGAAATCGAAACAGGGAAGAGAGAGATGAGTGAGAGACAGAGTGAGAAAGACAGAGAAAGAGAGACAGACAGACAGACACAGAGAGAGAAATGCGTTTTTTTGTGGGGTTTAATTTTTACATCAATGATGTTTTACTGAAAACACTACTGTGTTCCAATACAATACTATTATGTAAAGTTTTTGCGTTTTCATATTTTCTTATAAATCCTTTCTCATTTGTTTCGAACAATACCATTCCTCGGAACATTAATCTTCAGAGCCTTCTCTGAAATATCTCTTTACATAAAGCAGAATAGAATCATTAGCATATTCTTGAAACTTTTTAGAAATGCTATAATGCGTCTCGACTAAAACACGCAACAATAACACGCGACAAGTTTCATTTCAATTAGATATGGCCAAATTGGTCTTGAACCTCTATTGAACTTTGCGAAGTTATCGTGCCACGATAATGAGAAATAGGTTATATGAAATCGAATAAAAACGAACTTGAATAAAAAGGATTAAATATGAACACGTTCGTTTCTTCAATATGGACAAACCTACGTCCATCCATCCATCCATACAAGAAAAATATGTAATGACAATCATTTACATCTTGTCTTATATATCACTCTGTGTGAAAACCGGGTTGGCTGGAACCCAACCACGAATTTACAATATCGAATTGTGATGAACCATAAACCCGGACCCTACCATATGAATACTTGGAGTTCTTCACTAATCTAAGTAATATTGTTAGTCTGGTGTGCCAACAGAGAGCTTATGAAGTAGTTTGTCTGGATTGATAATCCTTCGCTATTAGCTCTGGTTTAACATTCACACACACGTACACACACTCATATATATATACATAGTTATACATAAATAAATTTGAGTGTACGTGTATATGCATATATATAT
>NC_068981.1:167621925-167623777 GCF_001194135.2 Octopus bimaculoides
TATATACATACATACATACATACATATACACACACACACACACATATATATATATATATATATATATATATATATGAATGTATGTAGATAATTAATATTTATGTGTGCGTGCGCGTGAGTGTGTGTGTGTGTGTGTGCGTGTGTATGTGAGAGAGAGAGAGAGAGAGAGAGAGAGAGAGAGAGAGAGAAATTACCATTAAACCCAAATTCAGATCATTTGCTCCCTAAGTACGTTTTACCATTGCTATTTGCAAACTGTGCGTCGGATGCTCCGGGGACAATTTCATGCTGAACCGCAACAGATCGTCAGGGGAATGCTTCATTGCATTTTTGATTTATCTAACATGATGCAATAAAGTGATATCCCCGATGTTCAGCACCCAGTTCTACATGGAATGCAGAAGTTTCAAATAAACACAATGGTGAAATGTATGTGAGGACTAAATGATGTTAACTTGTGCTATCGTAATTTCTCTGTATATCCAGTAATACAACGGAGAACTATAGTAACCACACCACCATAGTGTAAGTAGACTAGTTGATGATACACAATATGGAACGTTAAACTCAGTAGTAGCAGCCGTGTATCTAACTGTACACGCGTTTACTAACATACCGTATATGCCGGCGTATAAGTCGATCTCTAAAATTCTGAGGTATAATACAGATTTATGCTTATATTCATCGGATAAGATGACCCCTCCAAAAAATAAAATAAAATAAAAAAAATAAGGCAGCACAAAATTGGTGTAAAAAATACATTTGAAGAAATCAATAAAATTTGTAAAATTTTATGATTGTTTCAAAGATACTAAAATAATTTTTTTTTATTAAAACATGTTACCATTTTAAAAGCCCTTAAATCTCTTCTCCTCCTCCTCATCATCTGAAATAAACATTAATGTTTCGTCGATCATGGTATCATCATATGGATCATCCTCGTTAATTTCATCATTATCAGTAGAGTCGCCATCATCATTATTCTGCCACAGTACGTCATCTTCCATGCCATACATTAAATTTGATATCCCACATTTTTTTTATGATTTGGACAACAGTTTCTGTTTTAACCGAATCTCATGCATTTATAACATCAAGTGAAGCAGCACGCATACTTCCACTTTTTGGTATTGTCTTGCAACCCTCAGCCATCCGCTTGTTCTACTTTTCACACATGACATCTTTTAATGGCTTATTGAGAGACATATCTATCGGCTGGAGGACAGATGTTAACACCCCAGGTATAACGGGAATTTCGGTGTTACTTCTTTGCGGGTTTGCAGTTCTATATTTTCTACTACTGAAATGTAGTATGTGTAAACAATTGTGATATTACATAGTCTAACTCTACGTTAAATAGACTTAAGAAACATACGTTTCCGTAGGAAATAAGTGTGGTGGGATGCTAGAGTTATGAGAAGTGGTGTACAAAGAGTGTTAAGTAGGCAGTTTCAATTGTTTAAACCTTAATAGTAATGGCTCACATTTTATATTTAGCGGATGAGTCGATCCCTTGCTTTGGGGAGAGATTTTTAGACTTCAAATATCGACTTACATGCTGGCTTATATATTTATATATATATATATTCGAAACGCAGAGTAGATGGACAGGGACAACTGATAAAGGGAAATATTCTTTATGTTGCATGTCTCGTTTCTCTGTTTTTTTCGTTGTTCGAAAAAAAGTTTGTTTTCTGTTTTCGTTTTTCATTGTGTTTAACGTTTTTTGTGATGTCCTGTATCGAAATATGCATGTATGTATACATATAGATGTAGGTATGTACATATATGTATGGATATATGCATATATTTATATATATTATTTATATTATATATATATATATATATATAT
>NC_068981.1:167626375-167628495 GCF_001194135.2 Octopus bimaculoides
ATATATATGTATACATACATATATATATATATACCTCTTCCAGTTCTCCTTTTTTCTTTTTACTTTTCCCTTATTTATACCACTTGTAGTCTGTTTATCTTTGAACCCTATTTCTATTATATATATATATATATATATATATATATATATTGCTATATTTGTAGCTATATTTGTGTGTGCGCATGTGTGAGAGACTTTCCCTATTTCTCTTTAAATACACTCATGCAAACATATACAACTACAAATATATGTGTGTATGTATAAAAACAGTATGTGTGAAATAGATAGATATATAGATAGATAAATGGAGAGTGAGAGAATGAGGAGCAGAGAGAGGGGGAGGAACAGAGAGAGAAGACAGCTTTGTAAACAACATGATATTTAGGTTATCTTGTATCTGACGAGTACTGGGATTCCTTTCTTGGAAAAAAAGACAGAAAGAAAGAAAATGTAACACCCACACATTTCTGCATTGAAGTAACATCTGGTGAACTCATTGAGTATTGAACACTGAAAGGAAAACAAAGATAAAGTGAACGTTTGTCATTCAGTTCATGTTTTGATTAAATCACAGGATGCCATGGTGACTAAACACGACGGGAGTCACAATTATTCAAACAGATGGTTCCACTGTATGAAAAAATAAGATATTTGAATAAATGTTTTATTCCTGTTGTCGTATTTGTTTAGACCCCAAGTTAACCTTGATAAGGCATACCTATAATGAAAGACATCACACAGACGTGACCATCTATGGAGTCATATAGTACTACATTTTCCAATGTGTCCTTTCATAACGTAAGGTGGTATGTACTGTGTATTTTGAAGGAGATTTGCTTTCTACTTCTAAGGAAGTAGCCCTAATCCTTTACACGGTTCAAGACCACCATCTAGCTTTGGGGTGTCTTTAGCTTAGTTGATAGGTGTAATTTATCTCCCAGTTTAACACACTACTGCAGTCTCGAATACCTTTAAGGGAGTACACACACAGTCGCCAGTTTTGGGTCCAGGTCGCCAGTTTAAGGATAATTCTCGCCCTACCTCTTGGTTTTCCAAGAACGTCTAAAATGTTTTGTGAGCGTTGTCCTTACATCTTGGCTCAACAATAATTGCATAGGCTCGTTTTGTAGCTCGACTTAAATGGAGTACTGCTATTATATGGGCACTGCTTGGTCAGAGTTGACTAGAGTTCTGCACTTATGTGGCAAGCTTAGACAAAGACTTTTTTTATAGAAGATTGGCAGCTACTCATATATGCAAGTTTCCTCTCTTGAACCACCAATTGTTGGCTAGGGTAAAGGTTATCATTTTAGTGCCGGTACAGTTTATCAAGATACAGTCGTAACAAGCATTAGTGTCAAATCATAATGGGCTGGAACAGATATCGCAAAGAATCTTCACTGGTGCTTTAACAGTCCTGCCAATCCACATCACTGAATTGGGACATTTTATCGACTTAGAAATAATGAAAGGTGACGTTGACTTCAGTGGAATTTGAACAACGAGTGCAGAGAGTCGGGACAAATACCGTGAGGTATTCTATCCAAATGTTCAGAGCTTTGGATTCGCCATCTTATTACTAAGGTAAATAAAACAGAATACATAAAACTTCAAAAAGGAGTCAATTTGTTGAAATGTATTTCAATGGAGTTCTAATACAGAATATTTGAAAAAATCTGAAACTAACTTAGTAATTCTACAATCCTTTCACCAACGTACACTGTGTTTGTATTAAGATCAATTCCCATTCGACCTAATCCGGGACCCCTCAGGTGGTGGCACAACCTACAAGGAACTATAAATCAAATTACTCTCAAAACAATATAAACAATCAGCCCTCTAAGAAATAATGGAGACACATTGGACCAAGTGACCTCCAGTGCCTTAGCCTCCAGGGAATCAAAAAGCTTGAAAAGGAGTGACATGAGCTAAACAACATTAATATTAACGACCATTACTATTTTTCGAGATTCGTGTCATCTTGCACATCATATTAAATGTTGGTGCATTTCTTCTGTCTTGATATCCATATGAGATATGCCTTTGTTACGCATAATTATGTTGTTACGTACTAACGAGCAAAGAAGATAGAAGGAGAGGGAGAAAGAGAGAGAGAGAGA
>NC_068981.1:167628505-167631360 GCF_001194135.2 Octopus bimaculoides
GAGAGAGAGAGAGAGAGAGAGAGAGAGAGAGAGAGAGAAAGAGAAAGAGCAATCAAATCTTTAAATCCTATGGAAGCGTCTTAAAAACGGTAGGACACAACAGATAATGTAGCTCTTGATACACTATCTTTAAATAAATAAAAGATGAAATGGCCGCAGCTGGAATAGTTTTGATCATGAGATTGCTCGATAACAGCAGTCTAACTGTAAATTATTTAAGCATTTATGAACATCTACTTTCAAATATTGGTTTCAAATAAGGACACAAGACTAGCAATTTCGGAGGAGCGGTTAAGTCAATTCCATCGACCCCAGTTCTCAGCTGGTACTTATTTTATCGACCTTGAAAGGATGAAAGGCAAAGTTGACTTCGGCTGAACATAAAGACGGACGAAATGCCGCTAAGCATTTTCCACGGCATACTAATGATTCTGCCAGCTCGGTGCCTTAGATGCTCACTCAAATATTGCCATGAAATTCGAGCCAATCAGGACGCTTTTACTTGATCGCTCGACTCGCTACCAGAAGCAACCAAATCAACTTCAAATCAAAATCCACAGTCTTAACCAAAGAAAGATACATATCAAACATCTTAAATATTCAGCCACAACGTGGGAGTCTCGATCTGGTCTAGAAGTAGCAGTCAATTCTCACTAGACCCTTAGCGGGATTTAAAAAAATGAAAACAAAAGGACAATAAGACATAGTCCTAGATATACAAAAAGACGAGATTATTGTGGCTAAAGCACCGTTGATCATCGGAATTTTCATTCATTACTGATTCGGGGCTATGAAAAGAACCAAAAAAAAAACCCAACGATCATGCAATTTTGTAGGGGACGCGTAAATTTACAATGAGATGTGACGTAAATGACAGGGAATATCAGATTTACAGGGAAAGGGGGTAACATCTTTGATAACATGTGTGGTTTCATAATATATGATACACACAACAACAATGGGATCGGCAAGTAATCTTTGGATTTGCTAAAAATCTCTCTCAAGTCGCAGCCTTAGAAAAAAGGGACATTTTGGGACATACTGAATAATTTGTCTATTCTTTGTTCCAAGGAAAAAATAAAACAAAAGGGATGATAGCGGTAAGGCTGCCTTTTTCGTAGATCTCTCAGAACGAGACTGACCTAGGGCTACACAACAGCAAAATATTAAATGAATTATTTCATTGAGAATTCATCACTCAAGGCGAATTGATTCAATATTTTGTATTTATTTTGCAATAAGATAACAATAACAGGTGATAAATAGAAATGTATTTGTTTTTGCGGTGTTATTAATAATATCAGTTTTCTGGTAATATGGGTTTTTACCAATAATTGCAATGAAATTGTTGATAAGAAATCTCAGTTTATAAACTGTGTAATGTATGTAGACAGATACTAGCTTAACATTATGAATAGAATTTGGTATCAAAATAATAGAATGGAAGCAGTTCAATATCACAGCGTGGCACACTTTATATATAAATGTGTGTGAAGGCTCCTGGTCAGGTGATTAAGGTGCTGCACTTGCGATTGCAAGATCGGGGTTTCGGTGCCTAGATGGGCGGTGCGTTATGTTTTTGAGCAAAAATGCTTCATTCCACCTTGCTCCAATCCTCTCAGCAACGGACCAGCTTTCTGTCCAGCGGCAATGTTGGCCTGCCTGCCTAGTCAGCTGAGTGATATTTTTCAAAAGCTACAACCTTTTTGGAATCAGGATGATTCCGGGACTGAAAATCTGCCATTCATTTGGTTTTTGAACATCCAGCATTGAGATCTGATTTAAAAACATTTGGGTTGCTAAGCGACGGAGTGCCAACAACAACAATATCGTGAATTACACTTATCTCTCCTTAGATACTTGTATACATGCATTCTCCCCTATCTCATTTCCATTTATCTTTTGTCTATTTTTCTATTCTTTCTGTCTTTTTTTGCTGTGGTATACTGTGGCTTTACTTATGCAGTCTATTATGTATAATATAATTAGAAACTACTAGTGTATTTCAGTTGTAAAACATTCGACGGTGTTACCTCATGGTCGCAATCCAAAAGACCCCGTAAAAAGAGTCAGTAACAAAACAAAAAAAGAAAATGTCTCCCGCTTTCAGTATGGCAGCAACGAAATTTTAAAAGATCCTAAATGAAACTTCAACATGTGAAAAGGTTTTCACGTGTTCTGCTCAATCTGTATATTTGCTTTTTTTCCTTCTTTGAGTGGGATGCATTATTGATAGATGTGTGATTGAAATATAACAACATACGGCTATTTTCCAAAATGTAGTTTAAGTCATCGACATAGTCATTAATTTTACAGTGTCAAACATAAGAAATACGAACAAAGCATTAAGGTAAAGTAAAAAATAAACAATCAATACTTTGTCCCATAAACCCATATACTGTTACTGTTGTTGTTGTTGTTATTATTATTATTATTATTATTATTATTATTATTATTATTATTATTGCTATTATTATCATTCACTATATCGATTAATGCATTTATTGCTGAGGCAGGGTATTACTCCCCACTCTAAAGATATACTGAACAACCCTTATCTCTTGACCTCTTAACAGCTGTTACAGTTATTTCCATTACAGATTCTTATTGACGACCTAGATCTACGTAGTTGCACGTTATCTTGGTTATTGAATGTATTCATATCACTAGAGTGTTTGATTAAATTTCTAAAGAGATCTTAGTCATTGATACAACAATATTGTCATGCTTCAAAATTTATTGCAATTATTTGTAGAATAGTTATCATGTATGTATGTATGTATGTATGTATGTATGTATGTATGTATATAGATGTAAGTATATCTATCTATCTATCTATCTATCTATCTATCTAT
>NC_068981.1:167633739-167634628 GCF_001194135.2 Octopus bimaculoides
ACACACACACACACACACACACACACACACACACACACATATATATATAGACACACACACACATATATATTTGACATATATATTAATATAGGTGCAGGCGTGGATGAGAAGTAAGAATGTTGCTTCCCAACCACATGTTTCCGGGTTCAATTCCACTCCGTGGCACCTTGGTCAAGTGTCTTCTTTCACTGCTTTGGTCGCCCCGAGACTATAGTCTCGGGGCGACCAAAGCAGTGAAAGAAGCACACATGTACACACTCATGTTTGTGTGGGTGGGTGTGCGCGCACGTCTTTATTTCTGTCTCCCCCACCACTCCTTGGCGACCGGTGTTGGTGTTTTTACGCCCCCGTTACTTAGTGTTAGTAGAATAAGTATCGGACTTCAAGAGAAAATAAGTACCGGGGTAAATTAGTTCAACTAAAATTCTTCAAGGTGTTGCTCCAGCATGGCTGCAGTCTAACGACTGAAACATGTAATAATTATATGCATACCTATATATATATTATATATTTTAAGCGTGGCTGTGTGGTACGAAGCTTGCTTCTCAGCCCCATGGTTCCATGTTCAGTGCCACCTTGGGCAAATGTCTTCTATTATAGCCTCACATAGATTTTATGGATTATAAACTTTCCTTTAGATTTTTAAATTAGTATTTTGTGGAGTACGTTTTTCTTGATGGTGTCTGATCTCCTTCATTGTTTGGATTGCATTTTAGTGGTTCTTCTCTAAATTATTAACACACACATATATATATATATATATAAAAGATAATAAGAGTGAAAAAACTACAGAAGGCTTGTGTTACATGGTTAAAGTATATAATTAAATTATGTCAGAAAAATGTTAGAAAAATGTTATAAAATCTTTTTGGTATATAAACATTGTATT
>NC_068981.1:167637617-167650985 GCF_001194135.2 Octopus bimaculoides
ATATATATATATATATATATATATATACATAAAAGGGATCACTTTAACTTGGTATCTCTACCTATAAAACGGGTGTGATATCCTGGTTTTTTGTGTGATTTTTGCTACCCATGGTAACTATTAACATATCTACATTGTCAAGGTTTTTTTTAAACCGAGAAATATTAATATATACATAAACTTATATATATATATATATATATATATGCAAATATCAGAAAAATACTCTATAACGTCGTTCATGAATTTTTTCTCTATAGCTAACGAAAACCTTGAACCTCACCACCCCGCTTCTTCCCCAACTAATACATGTTTATACGCTTTCTTTATAATTCTTTATGTCTTTAGATATGTTTGTATGTAAACTTTTCATGTTGTTTATATTAGTAAATCGTTGCGTTCACTTTCATCTTATTTTAAAATTGTATATACTGTAAAATGTCAAAAGGTTTTGTCGTTCATTTGCAATCTTATCATTGGCGTGTCAAAGATTTTTTTTTTATTGAGAAATATTTTATGATATATGATACCATCAACAGATTTACTTTATAGTACACAATACCATCAATATATAAAACAAGTGACTAAGTGCAATATCTGTATCTTTTCAATGTCAATCATGGTACATCCACGGAAAAGACGTATTATTACATTCCTGATGTGATAAATTATGTTATTTGCTATATTTCTTATCCGTCCTTGACATAGGTGTAATTTAGGTAAATGTTCTGGAGATAAGTAACAGTAACATAGTCTACTTGATGGTAATGATTTCCTCATGAAATGAGCCTTCCGATAGAAACTAATATATCGCTGACATCCAAATACTATTCGTCGGAAGTGTCTTACTCATTTAAGCAAACGGTATGTCTCTGATTTGGTTTATTTTAAAGATACTAGTGTGGGGAGTGATCAGCAGGGAAATAATGTATAATAAAGATTTCATTTGTTATTTCACAGCTTGAGGCAGTGGATTGGCAGAATCGTTTGAGCTTCGGACAAAATTACTTTCAGTTAGTGCTCTTTTCGCCTTGAGTTCAAATCATGCTGAGATTAACTTTTCTCTCCGGAGTCGACGACAGTAGTTATCTGGAAGTGTAGTAAACTTTTTAATTTCAGTCTCACTTCAGCTCTCAGTTCTTGATGGAGCCGTTGAGGCAACGTCCTGACATATAGCATGGCATGACCATCTTAAACATGGTGAGTGCATCACTTTGTAAGTCTGACAATAGCAGATATTTTCCAGGGGGCAGGGCGATGAGAAGAAGAAGAAGAAGAAGAAGAAGAAGTCAAAGCTAACTATTATGGGATTTGATCTTAAAGCGGCAGAAAATTGAAACGAATATCGCAATACACTCTAACGAACATTTTAATGGCTGCCTTAAGATATATTTGATATATTTGACAGATCATCTGATCCTCCTTCGTTTCCTAAGCATTCTTTACTCCTGTGGAATCTTTGAAATACATTCCATGTTTTAGGAAACCTCCAACATAAAATTTATATATATTTATTAATCTTGCTGTCTTTTTCTGGCTTAAAATTAAATTTCTCAAGGCATTAAACAAATCATGAAACTTTCGACTGTTCGGTTGTGCTAAATCCATTAGACGTCGCAAAGAGGTTTTAAGAAATTCCGCCTTAATCATGATCTTCGTAGAGAACACCAGCATCACCAGCATTCAATATTGCAACAATCAACAGCAACAATATCATCAACAACATTCCAAACATCTTCACCACCACCACTGCTACCATCACCAATAACATTATCAATACAACTAACATTACCAATCTCGCCACCTACACCATCACCAACAACACCGAACCCCACCACCAACACCTTACTACCACTTTCACCATCATCACCAATAGCATTGCTACCACCATAGACAACATCACCACAGAAGCCGCCATCCAACCACAGCATAAATAACAACTACTACAGCAACAACAAGTCGAGTAGTGGCAATAATCAGTTCAAACGTTAATAGAAAAAAATCAGTGAATCAATCAGGTGAAATTTACGTTGAAGAGTTTTCACGTTGGAAGATTTCACGCTGTGGGTTGATTCCACTGATTTCAACTATCGTCGCCATTTGTTTCTTTGAATCTTAGGTCAAACGAAGTATGCGTTATGTGCTTACGTGCTTCACGTGCAATCACAACAAACACAAATTACTGGATGAGTTTAGATGTAAAAGCAAAGTCTGAAAGAAAGTTCTTAAATGAATTCCACTAATTTACGCACAAGCAAACAAACATACAGACACAAACACACATAAATACACATACAATATATATAAAAAAAACACACTCGTATACACTTATGCACTAACAAACAGATGGTATGTGTAGGAGTATCATGGTATGTGTATTATCATATAAATCTTCGATAAATCTAAGTGCACTTCCACCGAAATCTAGTAACGGTCAGAGATTATGACGCACTATGGAGGAGTTGGGGTGGGTAAAAAGTTAGTGTTTGCGCATCTATAAAATGATTTAGTTCTGTGTAGGTGTATACACACACATACATGCGTACACACATAGCCGCATACATACATACATACATACAGACACACATTCATTATATAGACACACATACATTATATATACATGTATACTTATATGCATACACACATAAGTACATACATACGCCTTTTTCGCAGGTGGTGTTATGCACGGTTACGTTGAAAGCAACACCTAATGCGTTGTAGAACTATTCTAACACGTAGCCAGGTACCATCATTGATCAAAAGCCTAAGATTGATCTAATTCAATAATGGTACGAACGATTCCGTAAGTTTAGTTCTTGACTTACATGATATTTTCTCCTTTCTTATCATCAATGCAGGTTTTAAGGCGGCGAGCTGGCAGAATCGTTAGTAACGCCGGGTGAAATGCTTAGCGGTACTTCGTCTGCCGCTACGTTCTGAGTTCAAATTCCGCCGAGGTCGACTTTGCTTTTCATCCTTTCGGATGAGTACTGGGGTCGGCGTAATCTACTTAACCTCTCCCCCAAATTTCAGGCTTTGTGCCTATAGTAGAAGGGATTATTCTTTTCTACTCAAGGCATAAGACCTGAAATTTTGGAGGAGGAGGCCAGTCGATTAGATCGGCCACTGTACGCAACTGGTACTTAATTTATTGACCCCGTAATTTATCAACCTTGGCAGAATTTGAACTCAGAACGTAAAGACAGACGAAATACCGTTAAGCATTTCGCCCGGTGTGCTAACATTTCTTATTTATTTATTGCCCACAAGGGGCTAAACATAGAGGAGACAAACAAAGGGATTAAGTCGATTTACATCGACCTCAGTGCGTAACTAGTACTTAATTTATCGACCCCGAAAGGATGAAAGGCAAAGTCGACCTCAGTGGAATTTGAACTCAGAACGTAACGGCAGACGGAATACCGCAAAGTATTTCGCCCGGCGTGCTAACGTTTCTGCCAGCTCACCGCCTTGTAGAAGGGATTATTAAAGCAGCTTCATTATATAAATCGCACAATACATAGTTTCTTTTCTTTTTTCGTTTTTTTTGTAAACATCACTGAAGCAGAGTAACATAGTTAATGCTCTTTTTGCTCTTCAGGAAAAGTTGCAAATAATGTTTAATGTAAAGAATAAAGTGAATTTAAGATCTAATTCTCTGTATTCCATAACACATGTAAATTTTGCTGGACAGGTCCGCCTTGGTAAGCTAAACAATGATTATCCCCGTTCCCTCATCTTTTTCATTTCATTTTATCTTGGCCATCTATATCTCGCCAAATATGCACTACTTTGAAGAACTCACTGATGACAACTGTAATCACACAGGAAGCACTATTGATGTGATATAGATATCAAAATGAATCTGCAGAGTATCCATAGATAGTTATATATGTACATTAACGCATATGTATGTAGGCGCAGGCCTCGCTGTGCGATAAGTAGTTTGCTTCCCAACCACATGATTGCGGTTTCAGTTCCAGGCAAATGTCTTCTACTATAGCGTCAGGCTGACCAAAGTCTTGTGAGTGGAGTTGGTAGACGGAAATTGTAAGAAGCCCGTCGTATATATATATATATATATATATATATATATATGTGTGTGTGTGTGTGTGTGTGTGTGTGTGTGTGTGCGCGTGTGCTTATCCCCACCACCGCTTGACAACCGGTGCTGGTATGTATACGTCCCCGTAACTTAACGGTTCAGCAAAAGAAACCGATGGATGGGTAGCAGGCTTTACAAATAATCATAAGTTCGATTAAAATTCCTCAGGGCGATGCCCTAGCATGGCCGCAGTCTAATGACTGAAACAGGTAAGAGATAAAAGATAGAAAGCTAGACTTACCCTTCTAAAAGTATTTACACCTCCTCTTCCGCATCCAGAAGATGAAAAAAAAAACAGATGAAAAATGCAAACATCTTTAAAAAACCAGTCGGCATCTTTTACTTTTATCGTTTATTTGTTACAGTCATTTGCCTGCGGCCATACTGGGGCACCGCTTTGGAGAATTTTTTAATCGACGCCATTTCTTTTATTTTGAAGCCTGGTAATTATTCTATGGTCTCTTTCGCCGAACCCCTAGGTTACGGAGACATAAACATACCAGTAACGGTTACCAAGCGGTGGAGGGGGACAAACACAAATACACACACACACACACACACACACGACGGGCTTTTTTAATTTTCCGTCTACGAAATCCACTAACAAGGCTTTAGTCGACCTGTGGGTATAGTAGGAGACACTTGCACAAAGTGCCACGCAGCGGAACTGGAACTGGAACCATTTGACTGCTAAGCAAGTATCTTATCACACAGCCACGCCTGTAAACATATTTTTTAGAGACTATTAATAGCTATAATTTTATTCTACCATACTCAAAAACCCATGGACATTTTAATATTAGCACCTGAACAATAGATTATTTGTGATCTTTATCAGTTTCTCCTTTAATCGATAACTGGAAATTAGACTATTATAGATCTTTGTTCAGATTATGCCACCAGTACTTTTGATATAATTCCTTTAACCAAAGACAATACTAATAATAGCTTCTCAAAGTAAAAAAAGTAAATATCAATTTCACAGGGCTGGCTGGACAGAATGCATTAAATATTTATCACCTGGTAACAATGTTAACAATATCCTGTCTGTTGAAGATCTAAAACTAAATCTACAAATATTTATAGAACAAATTCAAAAGCGAATTACAGAGAGAAAGTACTCGTTTCCTATTACAATCTAAATAAAAACAACGATAGTAACGAGAAAGATAACAACTATAAAAAAGACATGCTGGAATAAAGAATTAAAAGGAAAGAAATGATTCGATCATTGCAAAAAAGGAAACACTACGTAACAGATTCCCGATTAGATGAGGAGATCGAGAGTAAACAAACGTGAGATCAAGTAAAATGTTTTTTTTTGTTTTTGTTTTTGTTTTCTACGGGCGTGGGAACGTTATCTGAATATGAAAAGCTTTACACTGTAGGGAATTCTTTTCTCCACGACACATTGCAGTGACAAGTCTCTTACGGGTTCAAATATCTTTTAAACATATTTTAACTGGTTTATTCTCTAGGCAACACATTTTAACTGTAGAAACATTTAAGAATTACAAAAAATAGTTCAAAAAGAAAAAAAATGTGCCAATATTGATTTCCGTTGTAGTAAAGCTATTTTAGAGTCCATTGGAGATATAAGGAAGATATACAGAATACATACATACGTGTGTGTGTATGTGCGTGTGTGCGTGTTACACACTTCTGAATTCTTCTCGTTGTTCGCAGAAGAGTTTCTTTTATTCTAGAAGAAAGGGATTTCCATTTAACAAGCAATCCAGCAAAAATTAAGAAGGTATTTGTTTCAATTTAGAATTTAAATTTTTACTCCAATTATTAAGCAATAATTATTATTAGCTAAAGATGAGTTAAAAGAAGGGACAGCTACCGATCGATTTCAAATTTGAAACTTTATTTTCAATGATACATGGATTGTAATACAGGAAAGTCTATTAAATCAATGAAATAATTTACTTAAATTTCAACAACACCCGGATATGTGGAAATTTCTCCGCACCCTAATAATACCTAAACCAAATAATGGCGGCTATTGTTTAATCAGATCATATCTTCTAAGTAATCTTTCTAAAATGTTGGGAAAAATAAGAGACAACAGTCTGTCTTAATTAGGGGAAGCAAAGAATAGTTTTCGCAAATCCCAGTTCAGATTTCGCGTGGATAAAGCAATGAAAATTGTATACATGAAATAACCACATTCATCATAAACAGATGGAAAAGTCGAATAATCTGATCATACGAAATAGAAAAGCTTTCAATATTTGACACTAACAAAAAAGAAAAAAAAATATGACGCTAACTAAAGAAAATTAAACTATTATAAAAATTACAACCATCATTGTTACTAGGCTGCTAGCTTTCTCACCTATCACACTACAAAAATGATTCTTAATAATGATAAAAGACAAATTATACTGGATGTAGTCGTTTTTTCGAAATAAGTTAAAAGAGGTGTATCTAAAGAGATCAGTCTTAACGCCTGTTAAGTTATTTTAAGGTGAATTTTTATTTTTAAAAATATGATATTTCAAGACCCGTCGGTAAGATGTTTGTTGAAAGAAATAGCGGTGCTTTTGTAGACAGGAAAAAAAAAATTCTATTTGTTTGTTCAATGTTTTTTTTAAAATGAATAGTTTTCTTAATGCAATTCTTTAAAACTGAAGTATTTTTGTAAAAAAATAAAAACTTCGTATCAAAACACAGCCGTGAATAATTAGACAAGCAAATCAAATGGCCGCAACCCAACAATTAAAATAGACGAAACCATTTAGCTTAATGCAACATTAAATATTTCTATGCAAAGAAAACACAAAACTAAAAACAAACCAAAAACATTTAATAATATAATGAAAATCAATAAAAATCGAAACAATCAATTCATTAAACAAGAAAAACTTTATGGTATACCAAACATATCTTTTACGTTTCATACCAAAACTAATTCTCTCCTAAATCAACAAAGGAGACTCAGCGGGCTCACCTGACCTTTTAGAAGCAGTAGTCAAATCTTCCTCAAATTACATCCTACTACTTAAACAATAAATAAGTAAAATAGATAAAACAGGAAGGTAGTATAAGTTAAGATAATACTAGATACACCATATGTGAGTAGTAGATGAGATAGTTTCAGCTGGAATATATTTGACGATAGATCTATTCACTGAAGGCCGATCTGATATAAATGACAACTTAACCTCCTCAAAATAGTAAGTACCTCTCTTCTGCAACAGCAAGTCAAAATATTAGCCTCTGCATAACCACTATTAGAAATAGCAGTTTAAGCTCTCTTCAGTTCGTGATCTGTCCTCGTAAAATAGAGAGATGGCATGCCTGTATTGGTTAATGTAATCCCAAATACCTCATACTTTAAATAAGGATAGGATTATCTTGGCTCGAAATCTTTTGATTATAAAATTGACCAATCAGGGTTGAATTAGGATGAAGCAACAACAACAACAACGACCACGACGATGATGACAACAACAAAAACAAACAATCTATGCATTATCCAATGCAACAATGGCTTTTGCTTTTCCACGAAATTTTTGTTGGTAAATGCACGTGTATACTTCAGTTATTAGTATTTCTGAAACGGTTACGTACTCGCAACTGTTTTCATTCCATGACCTTCCCAAAGTGTAAGGTGGATAAAATTGCTGCAAGCATAGTTGCGAGGTTAAGAAGGATATTTTTCTCCAACAATTTTTTTCTTAAAACTCCGATGATATATTTAGCCGTTTGCCTATCCTGTGTATCACATCTGATGCAGAGGACATATTTCCCTAGTGTCCATACATTACGTCATATATGATACACATTCCCAACCACCAGAATAACTTAGGACTTAGGAAAAGTTTCATACTATTACTAAGACCGTATGAAACAATGGCTAACTAAAAGTCTGCAAACAAGCATGGGCGCTTGGGACACACTTATGAAAACGTTTTGAACAGGCAAACGTTTAATGAATGTAGATTTTAATTTATTATAAGAAAGCTTAAATAGTATCTTATACCATTAATTTAACGACTACACATCACCCTTAAGACATCAACCAATGAACATCAACATTTTGAACATAATTTCTTAATACAAAATAAGTGGAATTAAATGAGAAAATTTGCCATATTACCTGATGTGCCATGAAACGATGAAATTTTGAATTCTCTGTGTGATTATGAAGTATTCTGATAAAGGATTCAGCGATGATGTTTTTCTATCGATAGTTGCATTCTGTGTCCATAGCTGATTTCAAAATTCATCTTTACATAACACTTTAATCTATTTCTGTCTAATTTGATTTAATGGAATTTATTAAAACACAAACGCAAATACGCAGTTAAACATATTGAGAGGATTGCGAATATCTTGTTAAAATTGCAATTATAGAAATCGGACATTCCACTTTTTTCGTGTTAATACACATATTCTTGTTGTTGCTCTTGTCGTTGGTGTCATTCTCGTCGTTGTCGTTGCTGCTGCTGCTGCTGCTGTTGTTGTTGCTTTTATGTAGTTAGCTTATGGCCAGATCCTGTTCAGCAGTCCTATTATAAGTCGGTAACCGACCGAACCATATAAGACCCACAGTTATTTCTTTCACTAGCACTGTGTCCATCTAACCAAGGATATTAAGATGAAGGGGAGTAGTTTAGCGTTCTGATAATGTTCTCTCTCTCTCTCTCTCTCTCTCTCTCTCTCTCTCTACAGCAGCCCAATCTGAACACCTATAGACTGGTGGAAGTGGGTAAGGTGTACTGGGTCAGATCATAACAGTTGCTGTTCCTATGCAATTATTTTTATTGATATGTATCACTATACAGTTTTTTTCGGGTTAATGAGGTGAATAATATGGCAGTTTTATATTCATATGCGTGCTTTTCATGTTTGTCTAAATTGAGTGGGAGAAAGTGAGAGTGTGTTTCGGATGCTGCTGTAGTAGTGTATCGGGCTGTTATATATGTGCCTAGGGGTTTGGAGAGGAATTTTAAAGCACTTGTAGGGATTGTGACAGTAGAAGTTTCTTGCTGAAGGAAACTTTGACCGTCGCATAACCAGATGCTCTTTAATTTTTAGTATTTTTGTACCTTTTTTTATAGCTTGTTTGCGTACTGTATGTACAACTTGTGATGATACATTACGCCATTTTGAATTGTGTAGTTCATTGTGATTTGTGATGGAAAGGTTGGAAACCCAAGCAAGTTTGGAATTTTTCACGATAAATCACAAGATATATCTTTATATCATTGTCATTGATTCTTTTTGTTAACCAAATATGCTACGTGGGAGTGCTTTATGTGCGTCATTTTGCAGTATTCTTTTACTGTTATCTACGTGCAGTGTGAAGAAGCTGTTTGTAACTTTTAGTATTTTCACCTTCTGTGTTTGAGGTATATTTATGTACTGTGCGTGATGTTTGGTTCCATTTTATGTTCTACGATATACCTCATATGACGGGAGATAATGGATTTGGTAGGTACGAATTTTCGCTTACTTTGAAGGTTTCTAGGAGAAATACAGAAGGTTCGAGTAGTTATACAGCTGTAAAGGTTTACTGAGACCGACGGTAGATGGAAGTTGCGTGTTGGTGGTGTTTTATCATTTATACAGTTGTCTGTATGTAGAGATCTGAACTGTGTTATAATTTATAGAGGAGATATTGTGGGTTGATGATGTTAAAGATTCTAAAGGCTTTGATTGTACTCATAGGAGATAGATAGATTTGAATAATGTTACTTCACTTGGGTATTTCTTGTAATTTTTCATACGTTCCAGATTCTGAGAAGTTGGTAATGTTGATACAGATAGATGTAATATTCGTTCAGGCTCGGCGTGATTTAAGTTTAATATGTGATTTTGTATGACTGTAAGGTTTTTGACTAAAATTTCTTCATTATTTTTTGTGTGTTTCATAGAAGGAAGGATTGGAAATATGATCTAGATCAGTGTTTCTCAACCATTTTTTACTTGTGAATCCCTTTGATACCTATGTTACACGGCTGGACCCAAACAGCCGTTCAATGTTTAAAAAAAATCATATTATAATAGCGGGACCCATGAATATTAATAAACTTATTGAGCTATTTCTGAAACCTCTATCTAAAAATCTGAAAGCGTAGCTTGTGTTGTGTCTGTATCAAAAGACAATCGCTCATCTGTTACTCATCCAAAAGTGAAGGAAATTGGAATACGAAGATTACTTAATGCACTTTATATATACACTTTATACACTTTCTGCACAATTTTATAGACTTAATACACATCACTCTTCCTCTTTCTCTCTCATTCTTTGCCTTACCCTATTTTTCTCTCTCCTTTTTCTTTCGCTCATCGTCTTTCACTTCAACTAACCACGTGAAAGCGTTACATACGAGCTAAGTAACGTAGGAAAAATTACACATTTCACTCACCACTACCTCTCCCTCCCCTCCCTTCTACCTCATCTTACCTCACCCTCCCCAACCTCCCATCAAAATAATCATGTGGAAGCGTTACGGACGAACTAAGTAACGGAGGAAGAAGCAGAATTGTAAAATTTTTAAAATTAAATATTGGGTCATCCCTTAGATAATGCAATTTTTTCAGTTGCATGAATTAAAAGCCGGAGGGAAAAAGCAAGTAATATTATTTGGAATTGTATTAAAAAAGTAAGATATTTTATGCATTGTAGATGTATAACCAATTTATCGCAGATAAATTTTAACAGCAAAAACTTTATATGGACCCCCCTCCCCAGGTCATATGGACCCCCCCAAGAGTCATAGGAACCCCGGTTGAAAACCACGGGTCTAGAATTTTCAAAAGAGTAATTTTACGTTTTCTTCTCATGTCGTTTTCGTGGGTATTTGAAAGGCGACTTTCGAGAAATATCTGTTAAGGTCGTTTCTCGGTGTTGCAACGCAGGTATGTTTTTGAGTATGCTGTTATGTCATGGAATATGATGCAGCTGTTCTTATTGGTGCTGCTGTTGTTTCTGATTCTAATAATTACTTTATATAGAGTTATGTTCCGTGTTTTGCGGTTTATATCGGAAACAAATGTTTGTCAACTTTCTGTATCTCAATCATTTTATTTATGCTATTTTCCTTGTTTTGTTGTTTAAATTCTGTTTGTGTGGCGTTGGTGTATTGTGTTTTAGGCTATCTTTGGTTTTGATCAAGTTGCATACTTCTGGTATGTAATTGAATTGTATTTACTTGTACTGCCTCGTGGAATACGTAAGTCTATAATTATAAGTCTATGTCTATAATCATCTAATTGAATGTATGCTTTGCAGTATCAATGTTCCTAATTATGACGCCGTTGCGTTTTAAATACCTTGATTCTGTTTCTTGGTGTGAGTTTGTTTTGTCAAAGTTTGTGGAAAGTGCTTTTACTTTCTTCATTGATGCACAAATGCAATATTACGATAATTGATCGGGGGTATGAGTGAGTTAGAGGATTGTTTGTGCACATAAAGACTTGTATTGGCGAGGCATATCTGTGCGCATGTGTGAGTTGTTTAAGATGTCAAAAAGACTTCATATGCAATGCTGTTGCATGTATTGTTGTTGTTGTTGTTGTTATTATTATTATAATAATCAGCAGAATCATCATCATCGTTATTATTATATTTTCCGAAAACCAGGATATCTTGAGTGAATTGAAATTCCTCCACTGTTTATGTTAAGAAGAATTTTCAAGTGATGTAAGTTGTGGGCATTATTGATAACGTAAGTGGTGCTCTCTCTCTCTCCCTCTCCCCCTTTCTCATCATACACACATATGCATATACATACATACATACATACATAAATATATATATAAATAACTATATATATATATATATATATATATATATATATATATATATATATATGGGAGAATATACAAATAATAACAACAGACGAGGACAGGTGGTGTAAATAACAAAAGTATATATTAGTATGACGCTCGGGAATACGGAAAGTCTTTGACGTTTCGAGCTACGCTCTTCAACAGAAAGAATACGGAGACAAGGAGAAAAACACGGAGAAAAGAAATTGAATAGTGTTCAGTCAGTGAGAGAGAGAGAAAGAGAGAGAAGGAGAGGGAAAGAGAGAAACAAATAGATGCTGGTTTTATTTTGAACGATTGCATTTCTAGTGTAGTAAACCTTAGACGTTTTTCCAATTAATTTAAACATATCGTTTACTGTTTCGTCCTGGTGGCCACATGACTTTGTGCATGCTATAGAGCCTCTTCCGTAGTGATAGAGTCTGTTCAAACTTATGCGATGCCTGTGACATGGTTGTTAAAATGCTTCCTGGATTACTGTCGCGTGAAATGCTATGCAAGAAAATAAAATACTTTAGTTCTCTTAAAATACCTCGTAGGTCGTTAATGTTGTGCTGTATTATTTCTAGTATTTTCCCGTTATCTTTGCAAGTTTTTGTGGGTTTTTTTTTGTTTGTTAGTGTGAAGCGTTCAGATATGGTAATGTTAGGAAGAGACATAATAATGTTACTTCATGTTTTCATGTCGTTGTTATGACTGTTGTCTGTGATGTAGGTATTATTTCTAAAATGTACTTTTAAGTGGAGTTTTGTAAATGTTGTTATAAAACAAGTGGAGCTTCCGTAATCGTGATTGCTTTAATGTATTTGTGTTGCTATCAAGAAAACGGTTTTTAAGGAGTTTAAGATTAATGCAGAGTCTTTCGCTTTGTCGCATTCAGATAATACTCGAACATGACTATATATTTCTGTCATTCTTTCCACCAGCATTTCTTTATTGCCGTATTATTCCTTGGTTGAAATTATTCAGAACGTTGAATGATTTTTAAGATTGTAAAATAAATATATGGAAGGAATTTAGCTACAGCAAACCAAGAGATAAACTGTGGGTTTTCTTTCTTGACTAGCGTTTAATTGTAACTGTTACCAGTCAACCCTGAGCGAGTAGATCTACGATTAATAATGTTCCAACCCATTTTTTCCTTATGTGATGCAGATATTACTGATAATGGTAGCGGTGGAGGTGGTATTGTTGTTTCTTGCCCTTTTTTTTCTTTTGTTTTGCTTTGGTGTAAATTAAATTTTGATATACGAAGTGGGTGTTGAAATGTTCCTGATTTTAAGGGCTTCGTGGAAAGCCTTGTTGCAGGCTAAGGCTTCCGAGTTCCTTTATAAGGCTTCGAAAAACTGAAAGAACACTGTAATAAGTGTGTGAACATGAGAGGGAAATATGTTGCATAAAATCATAATTAACTGATTCTCCTGTATTTTCTTTTACCCAAAGCCAAAGGCTTTTCAGCACCCTCTCGTATGATA
>NC_068981.1:167651327-167651831 GCF_001194135.2 Octopus bimaculoides
ACACACACACACACACATATATATTTGTAATAATTATAACGATAGAGAAAATAGAGACTGGCACATCCTCAAACTTTATTCCCTTTTATTTTGCAATGTCATACAGCATGTTTTTATGGTTACAACGACCTACACGTCTGGTTAGTTGCATATACAACCGGGCATCATTTTCGGTGCAGCTTCATTCAGCGTCTTTCAACCAGCTTGGCTCGAAGAGAATTATTGCAAATATACATTCCAGATATTATTAACCATCCAATAAATCGAAAACAGAATTACCCATTGAAGGGGATTACAGCGTGAGTGAGTACTCCTGGTAGTCATAGACGTTAAATAATAATCAATGCGGTTCGCCGTAACTTGGGACATAACTTAGAACTATCATGGTATCTGTCTCTCTCCCTCTCTTTCTCTGTCTGTCTGTCTGTCTGTCTGTCTGTCTGTCTGTCTGCCTCTCTGTATCTCTCTCTCCCTCTCTCTCTCTCTCTCTCTCTCTCTCTCTCT
>NC_068981.1:167652875-167653722 GCF_001194135.2 Octopus bimaculoides
TGTGTGTGTGTGTGTGTGTGTGTGTGTGTGTGTGTGTGTGTGTGTGTGTGTGTGTATGTGTGTGTGTGTCCACTACTTGGCAACCGGTGCTGGCAACGTAGCGGCTCCGCAATAAGTGACCGATTGAATAAGTATCGGGCTTAAAAAAAACGAAGAGAAGCACTTGGGTGGATTCGTTCAACTGAATTTCTTCATGGCGGTGCTCCAGTGTGGCCGCAGTCTAATGACTGGAAGAAGTAAAAATTTAAAAAAAAAAGCAGTTCGAATTAAGCAGTGAAAGGGCTCCCGATGTTGTTGTTGCTGTTAGTGCTGGTGCAGTCGTTGATAATATTCAACGCGTTAGTATGAGACAACATAGTTTGTAAACCTGATTGAAAGGGGAAACAACTTTACTACCAATAAAATAGTTTATCATTACTTCACTGGCGTCTGGTATGTTATTAATTGAAATAAATATATATTGCACAGCAGTGTAATATTTTCATCAATTGCGTTGATCGTCTTATCATTCTTTTATAAGTTTAGTCAGTGGGTAGTGGATATTGCATAGATGCAGGTCATACAATGCATGTCTAACACACACACATATACACACACTCAGAGTAAAAAAAAAAAGCAGTAACAATTCAGGTTTAAATATGAATTTCTATTTTTTTTTTCCTTTATAAGAGACAGCTGACAATAGGGTACATGCATGTTACATATACCCTGCTTTTACTGTAAGGCTTTGATCTTTTAAAGTTGCATCTTGTAGCTTAAGTGCTATGCGTTGTCTTGGAATATGCATACGTGTTCATTGAATGCATATCATCTCTCTCTCTCTCTCTCTCTCTCTCTCTCTCTCTCT
>NC_068981.1:167653811-167658723 GCF_001194135.2 Octopus bimaculoides
TGTGTGTGTGTGTGTGTGTGTGTGTGTGTGTGTGTGTGTGTGTGTTCAATCAAAATGGACATTTGATATTCTATCATTTCATTATATTATATTATCTTATCTTATATTGTTATAACATTGTAAATTAAACGTGAAAATCAGACAAAGTTGGAATTGCTTTCAGTAATATATTCTTCTATACACAATCATACACACCCGTGTATATACATATATAAACACACACACACACACACACACACACACACACACACACATATATGTATGTATGTATGTATGTATGTATGTATGAACGACCATGAGAGTGCACCTAGAAAGT
Organism: Octopus bimaculoides; assembly: GCF_001194135.2. NCBI lineage: Eukaryota > Metazoa > Mollusca > Cephalopoda > Octopoda > Octopodidae > Octopus > Octopus bimaculoides. The sequence goes on from NC_068981.1 coordinate 167,654,128, forward strand.
TACACTCCGAGGCACAGGTCCGGACAATGTTGTTTATGGAAGACCACCAGTTGCTGATGCATACCACTTCAAGCCACCGATATTATCCAAGGGAAAAGCAAAGGCCAATATAGCTCGGCATCAGTGATGTTGCAACTCAATTCTTCAGCTGAGTGAACTGGAGCAACATGAAAATAAAGTGTCTTGCTCAAGAACACACCATGCAGTCCAGTCCGGGAATCGAACTCACTACCTCATAATCGTGAGCCCGATGTTCTAACCACTGAGTCATGCGCCTACACACACACACACACACACACACACACACACACACACACACACACACACACACACACACACACACACACACACGCACACGCACATCTCTAGAATAATATAGTTTGTCGATTGTTGTTCATCCTTCATTTTCAAAGACAAATATGACTTCAACACCTCACCTATCATGCACCGCAATAATTGAGGATGCAACCACGTAGGCAACTGGAGGGCCACTATTACTCCAACCTATACTATACCTTTTGTGCAGAGAAATTAAGAAGTAGTAATGTTTTCGTTGTTGCAGTTATGGTTGCGCGACCACCAAAGCGAAAGCTCCACTACCCGCTTCAAGAACAACCCTAGAACTCAACGCGGAGGGAATATAGCTGTATATTTCCTATAGTAGCCGCACACTTAAGTGGGCTTAAGTTTTCAGGGGCATAGATAGCTCTTGCGTCGCTCAGTGAGCAACTCAGAAGCTACATACAATGATGAAAATATTGGATCCAAAGTTTGGCCCAAGGCTAGCAATTTCGAGAGAGGGGCTTAAATCGATTACATCAACCCCAGTATTCAACTAGCATTTTTTGTTATCGATCCCGAAAGAATGAAATGCATAGTCGACCTCGGCGGAATTTGAACTCAGAACGTAAAGACGAACGAAAAGCCGCTAAGCATTTTGACCGGCATGCTAACGATTCTGCCAGCTCGCCGCCTTGTGTTGATGAAAATATTTATACGTATTCTGTGCTGCGGTAAAAAGAAAACTGGCTCCACAGTTTGGTAATCTCTGTCTAAATATCAGCGTATAGAAAAACTTATAACACTGAAAAACAAGACCTCTCAGGTAAAATTCAAATGTCACATGTTTCATCTACCTGTACAAGTATATCACAACCAGGAAGAGTGTAGCGTAATTAAGCGAAGTCTCATCAGAAGCGACATGTTCATCCCGCAGCATCCGAACCTAACGGCAAGAGATCCGCGTCATGGTAAGCGATCAGGAAGGCACCCTTTCATTCTTTTGATGGACTTTGTATTCTATCATGCATAATATCCATCCCATTTCATTCCTCATCTTGGAAAAATATTTCCATGTGGAGTTGCTGGTTTACTCATCGACGACCCGACCATGACAAATATGTATAAAATATATATGTATAATGATCTTCTGGCATACAGTGCTCAGGAGCAAACAACTCATCAGAAAAAGTAACCAAAACTGTAGAATATGTACAGGAAGTGAACAGTGAATAAGTCGGGGGAAAAAAAAAAGAACGGGAACGGGTGACATCAAGTGTTCAGTTGAGGAATTTCAAGAAGAATAGAAGTATTGAAGGGTGTAGAGTCTCGACAGCTAACAACTGATGCCAGTAGTTTGTTCCATACTTCAGCAATTCTGAGCGTGATAAAGTGTTTCTGAAAGTCATGGGTGCTTTGGTGTTTTTTTTTTATTTTCTAAGCATGTCCACGAGTGTTAGGGACATCGAATTAAAAAAGGTGCCCAAGGTTATGTTACCTTACATGACAGCCGCAGTAGGAATACCTGTATGTATGTATGTATGTATGTATGTGTGAAGGCGCGTGTCTTAGTGGTTAGGACATTAGCGGCTCACGATCGTAAGGTCGCGAGTTCAATACTCGACCACGCGTTGAGTCCTTGAGCAAGACACTTTATTTCACGTTTCTCCAGTCCACTCAGTTGGCAAAAATGAGAAATACCTGTATTTCAAAGGGCCAGCCTTGTCACACTCTGTGTCACGATAAATCTCCCTGAGAACTACCTTAAGGGTACACGTGTTTGTGGAGTGCTCAGCCACTTGCACGTTAATTTCACGAGCAGGCTGTTCCGTTGATCGTATCAGCTGGGACCCTCTTCGTCGTAACCGACGGAGTGCTCTTATGTATGTATGTATGCATGTATGTATGTATGTATGTATGTATGTATGCGTGCATGTGTGCATGTATGTATGTATGTATGTATATGACAAAAACGCACTTAAAATTTCTATTTATTTACATATTTATTTAATTAAACTGAGGATCAGGATTTTACTTGAACTTGAATAAACAATATGCTGTGTCTCTTGTACTATCTCCTCCTTACATTTAAGAACTCTAACATCTGTGTGACGCGCACACACACATACAATGTATTATCTATCTATACATATCTACACCTCTATGTATGTATGTATGTATGTATGTATGTATGTATGTATGTATGTATGTATGTATCTATCTATCTATTTATTTATCTATCTATCTATCTATTTTGGTTTTTATGTCAAGTTACATATAAAGCACAATTTAAGATTCAGTCGGAGAATTACTCTATACGTTTTAGTAGAATACAAGCAACATCAAAGGTTTGTTTGTGACAGCTTTCTTACTTATTTATCGATCAAAACTTACGAGTAAATGCTGAATTCTAGTCTATAATATTGATTTTGAAACTTTGGCACAAGGCCAGCAAATTCGGAAGTGGTGATAAGTCGATTATATCGACCACATTGTTTAGCTGGTACTTATTTTCTCGACTCCCATAGGATGAAAAGTCGACCATGGAGTCATTTGAACTCAGACCGTAAAATTCGGAAGAAATGCCGCATCTTGTCTAACGCCGCCGACTTATTCTATTCTTGTCTGCCAGCTCGCCGACTTATTCTAGTCTACTGATTGTGACACGATGAATAAACAGACTTGAAAGAATGGAAAACTAGTAATGAAAAACCAGTTATTTCCCTTAGACAGTAAATAACGACATGCATCAATTTGTCCCCATTTACTGACATTTATCGATTTCTAACAGGCTCAAGGCCGCGTTTTCTCAAGGAAGGTATAGTCGATTATGTCGGCCGCGTTTCTTCGTTAGTACTTTTCTTTTATCGACCCTAAAAGGATGAAATCATAGTTAAAATCTGCTGGATTTGAACTGATAAAGGGAGGCAACCAAATACAACGAAGTCATTTTTCTTTGTACAATCGATAGTTTGTTAAGCCATGACTTATGATAATAATAATAATAATAATAATAATAATAATAATAATAATAATAATAATAATGATAATAATGATAATGATAATAATAATAATAATAATAATAATAATAATAATAATAATGATAATAATAATAACAATAATCCTTTCTGTTATAGGCACAAGGCCTGAAATTTGGGGGAGGGGGATAGTCGATTACAGCTACCTCAGTGTTTCACTGGTACTTATTTCATCGACCTCGAAAAGATGAAAGGCGGCCTCGGCGGAATTTGAAATCAGAACGTAACGAAAGTAGAAATACCGCTAAACATTTTGCCCGATGTTGCCAGCTCGCCAATAATAATAATGATAATTTTTTTTTTTTTTTGCCACCAGGGCGAAATAGTAATAATAATCTTTAGTTTTAAACCTTGGGAGGGGCATTATGCCGGTAATAAACACACGCACTGGTTCAGTCCTTTATTAATTTATATAGTTTTTTGTTAAATTATTTCATTGCACTCTTGCAATCTCTTCAGTAACTTGTCTCTCCACTTCCATTTATTTTGAATATATTAAAAAAAAAGTTGAATATATTCAAAATAAATGGAAGTGGAAAGACAAGTTACTGAAGAGATTGCAAGAGTGCAATGAAATAATTTAACAAAAAACTATATAAATTAATAAAGGACTGAACCAGTGCGTGTGTTTATTACCGGCATAATGCCCCTCCCAAGGTTTAATTGTATTTCTTTCAACACACGTATCCACATCAAGAATCTTGCACACGAAATACACATACGAAATCTTTACTTTATTAACCATTGAGAGTTCATATAAAAGATTGAGGATGATACAATACAAAAAGAGTGGTATTGAAACGTGTAAATAAAGAAACAAACAAAGACAATTTTAACAATAAAAATCCCCCAGATAGGGAGACTTCCTAGGGCTGCTGGTGGAAACCACACAAAAACCACGGTCATCGTAACTTCTAGGGTAAGAGCCCTCTCCTTTTTCTTTGACCCATGCTCAGAGTAGGAAGTGGAACTTGAAAAAGTTGATGAGGGTTTGGCCAAAGAGGAAAGTGTTTGTCTTCAGCCCCTTCAACCTGGTCCACCACACAACCTCGCTCGCTAAGACCTCCAGACAAACACTGCCTGTCCTTCCCGGCCAAAGGAAGGCAGCAGGGCGATTTTCACGATGAACTCAGCCGATAGCTGGCTCCGTCCTACACGCGACAGCAGGTGTTCGACATAGACCCTGATGATTACAAATTTTGACACAAGGTCAGCAAGTTCGACGAAGCGGGTAAGTCTATAACATCGGCCCCGGGGTTCAAGTGGTACTTATTTTATC
>NC_068981.1:167662859-167664178 GCF_001194135.2 Octopus bimaculoides
CATATATATATATATACATATGTATATATATACATATACATATATATATATGTACATATATATATATACACATCATACATATATACATGTATGTATGTGTATATATATATATATATATATACACATATATACAGGATGCGTAAAGTATTTGAGGACATACATTTTGGGGTTATTGCTGCATTTTTTTGCTAACTCTGTATAATCTTTGTTTCAGAAAATAATAATGGAAGACCCTCAGCTTACTCAAGAAATGAAGAGGCATGCTGTTGTTGTTATTTTGAAGGCTGAGCATAGCTATTTAGAAATATCTCGATTTTAACAATTTGCCAGATCTTTCGTCTACAAAGTTTGTAAGGAGTTAGAGACTGAAGATGGAAACGTATCTCCACTATCAAAGAATAAAAATGTATTCTAAACGCCCTGGAATCATCAGAACACTTGAATTTATCCAGCAAGTTCAACATTCTATTGATTACAATCCAAGAAAGTCCATGAAGTCAATTGCGAAAGATTTCCATGTGTCAGAAGGAACAGTCAGAAATGTTGTCCACTAAGACTTAAGATATAAGTCTTATATGATGAGGAAAGGTCAATTTGTAAGAAAAAGCGAAAGAAAATCACTACATCAGATACAAAAGTTTCTTAAAAAAGCTGAAAAATCCAACAGAAAAAGATTTGATTTGGTTTTTCTCAAACGAGAAAAATTTCGACCAAGATCAAAAAGTTAACAGAAAAAATGACAGATGGTTATGTGCAGACCCTTCTGAAGTTTCAAGTGTTATGCATACAAAATTTCCTGCGACTGTCATGGTTTTAGGGGTTTCAACAATGAAGGACATGTGATGCCTCCTTACTTCTTTCCACAAGGCCTTAGGGTTAACTCTATCGCCTACACTGAGGCCCTGGAATCAATCGTTAAGCCTTGGATAGACAGTGTATGCAATGGAAGGTCATATGTCTTTAAGTAAGACTCCGCACTATCACACATGTCTCTAGTAACACAGGAATGAATGGCTGAAAATTTTCACGATCACATGACCCCTAACATTTGGTCTCTTAATTCGCCAGATCTCAATCCATTGGACTATTACATGTGGAGCGTTGTTGAGAGAGAGGTCAACGAACACGCCCATTATACACCAAAGATTCTTTGAAATCTGCCATAGTCAGTGTAATGTCCAAAATGAACCAGGACCACTTGATTCGAGCAGGTAGATGATTTAGATCTCATATAGAAGCAGTTTTTGAAACTGAAGGTGGCTTTATTGAATAACATTATAGAAAAGAAGGTATATTTTAATCCTTATAGCACTTTTTGA
>NC_068981.1:167664188-167664785 GCF_001194135.2 Octopus bimaculoides
TGTGTGTAAAACAATACCCCCTATTTTTCTAATACATTCATCATCTCTATCAGTTCTTCGATAGGGTTTTCTAAAGACTTTGAATTTCTTACTATCGCAGAGAGAGATGAATTTCACATGGTGTGATTTTGGTATAGATTTAATCTTCAGGGTCTTATTCTTTTATTTTTATGGTGGGGGGGGGGCTAATTTCGATTGTTTATCATCCATCTCTCGTCTTCATCTCTTCCCTCCTCTTCCCTACACCGTCACCAGGTTATTGTGTGATACTAGTAAAAGAGTACACCTCTTTCCCTCGTTGTCGGCTTTTGGCACTGAGGACAAGTAAGGGTTTTCGGTTACCTCGGAGATGCGAACAGTGGTACATTAGAAACATCAATTTGTAGGGACTGTTGCTATCGCAGCTGCCTGCCCTGCTGTTTGCTTCTCTCTTTCATGCTTTCTTTCTTTCTTTCTTTCTTTCTTTCTTTCTTTCTTTCTTTCTTTCTTTCTTTCTTTCTTTCTTTCTCCTTCCTTCCTTTTCTTTATTTCTTTCTTTCTTTCTTTCTTTCTCCTTCCTTCCTTCCTTTTCTTTCTTTCTTTCTTTCTTTCTTTCTT
>NC_068981.1:167665345-167669807 GCF_001194135.2 Octopus bimaculoides
AAAAAAAAAAAAAAAAAAAAAAAAAAAATGTAGAAACAAACAAGATAAAGTTATATAAATATAACAACTAATACAACATAATCAAACAGTGAAATTACAAATGGGCTGACCCATTCGCACACTGCTAAGAACATAATAACTAGGCCGTCCGAATATCCTACAACGTTGTCCGATCAACACTCGTTATTTTAAATCTGTATACACACAAAGCGGCCCTTAAATATATTGTGCAGACTTGTGCCAATCTCATGGTCGTTTGTAACCGAAGGGGGTCTTTAAAAGCCAAGCTAAAAATTGCCTAACGTCTCCTGTGTGTTTCTGTTTGATGCTGTGATAAATTTATTGGTGGGGTCCTCAGTAATAACTTATCATTTGTTCCTCTTCTGCATATCGGCTCTTTGTCTTCCTCCTCATACAATATGCCCAACCTTCAGTTTTATAGATGCCTGGAGTTGATCTAATGGACACGTGGCAGAGTGGAGCTCTTCGTGTCTTTTAGACACCTTTTGCCCCGACGTGTCAACCTTGTTCTTTTATGTCCTCTGCCCCGCTTTTATTTTCTGTTTTGCCTTCGCGAGTGTCTACCTCTCCACTCCATTATCCATATTAGATGGAGTGATTCTGGTGGGAGTTAGCTTTCGGCAATATCCGCTTCTGCGACAGAGGTCAAGGACAGCTTCTCAGCCATTCCCGGAGCTTAGATAAAACAACAGCTACAAATACAACAGTTAGGCTAATTTGCTCTGGTTTCAGTGCTTTAGTTTCTGCACCCTCGACGAAGCCTAGTTCAAAAATTACCAGCGATCTTCAGATGTCATCCGGACAACAGATCTCTGCTGGCCCCTTCTGATCACATATCATTTCACGTTACATCCATGCTTAACAGCAAGCCAGATTATATTATAAAGGTGATAACAAGCTGTCAGTTAAAGCCACAGCAAATGCCCGTCACTGTCACCATTATATTACCTATGTACTGCAATACATAGTGACGTGTGTATTGTACCATCTCTCTCCCTCTCGTTCTCTCTCTCTCTTTATATATATATATAGAGAGAGTTATTAATATTTCTAAGTCTCTCTAAAGGAGACTACGGCAGCGGTACTGGAAATTAATAGTTGGCTTGGCGATAAGTATTTATATATATATATATATATATATCGTTCTCTTTATCTCTCTCTCACTCGCTCTTTGTCTCATACATGTGTGTGTGTGTGTGTGTGTGTGTGTGTGTGTGTGTGTCTGTGTGTGTGTGTAAACCTATATGAGCAAAAAGAAATACCTTAGCGTCAATGAGCACCATAGACAAATATATGTACATCAAATACTATACAACATAAATTCTCAATTTATTAAAATTATTTCCGCCTCTAGAGGATGTATCCTAAATGCCAAACGGCAATTAAGATCAACTCTACTCAACTGGACAAGGGCAGATTATCTCAAGATTCAAGAAATTTTCCACACCTGACTGGCCATTAAAGAAAGCAACATAATTATTGTCTATATAATTAACATCATGAAACATTCATTATGAAACATTATAAAAATACGCCTAGCTCTGTATTGAAGTGAAAGTAAATATTTCCGAGTATTTTACTGTGGTCGTAGGAAACTAGACACACCCTACATCGGCCAAAGTTCCTTTCAAATATTCTGAGGCAAGTGGAAACCTCGTTCACCTGGAGGCGGGAAAGGCTGGGGTGGTTGTCCTTTTAGGAGCAGAAAGATTACTTACTCTCCAATTCTTCCTATTAAGAAATATTTCATTTGGTAACATATTTGAGACACGCTAAATGGATGAGTCATTTTCAACATTTTCTGGTTGGCAAGAGAATCAAAACGAAATTTGCTATTGTTATTGATGTTGTTGTTGTTATTGCTATCGTTACTGAGTTTTTGTTTGGATTTTGGCTGATCTTATATGTGCTATGGAGCGAGATAATTCAGTTTCTTCCTGTATATATTTTTTAAAATACAAACACTTGTTTGTTATCGTTTGTTGTAATTTCTGGAGGCGTGTACATTGTTTGTTTTAAACTCCTGACATTAGAAAAGTATTTGTTTGATAAATTAATGTCTGTTTTTTGTTCTTACAAACGGGGTAAAATGCAAATGATAATATGGGCCTGGCGAACGGTGAACTCAGTTCAATCACTCAAATAATTCGTTCTGTACATATAATCCGAAACGTAGCATATCTTGCCAAGACAAGAAACCGAAACAAGAACAATAAAAACAAGAACAATGACAACAAGGACAATAATAATAATATTATTATCTCTGATTTCGGCACAAGGCCAGCAGATTTGATGGCTGGTAATTAGTCACTACCTCATTCCTTGACTGTTTCTTTCTTTTATTTATTATTATTTTTTTTTGTATTTTATCGACAGCGGAGGATTGAAAGACAAAATAGATTGCAGCGGGATTTGGAGTCAGAACGTTAAAAATCAAAACAAATATAGTATGAATTTGTGGTGGTGGTGGTCGTCGTGGGGAGACTAAAATGGAACAGTCTTTTCCCAGAGGTAAAGAATGACTTTGTATAGGATCAACACCCTACCTACAAGAGAACAGAAAATTTACGGAATCATCAATGATAATTCAAAGTAAAAAAAAGACCTGGGAGAGGAAGACCTTACCTCATAGGAACATAAAAAGAGAAACCTTAGAAAAAGGCAAGGTCGAGAGCAGTGGAGAAAAGTCATGCATGGTCGATGTCCCATGATGAAGGCATGTCCGAAAGAGAAAAAAATCATCTGTCCTCAGTTATGTTAATCGAATTCACTATACGACCTCTTTCACCATAACCAACAGACAGTAGGAGTTTGCTCTTCCAGGACAAAGTAAGGCGTTGGGGCGACATTCATGATGGACTCGGCTGAGAGCCGGGTCTACACAACACACAGTATAGTTGTTCGACATACCTCCACAGAGAAGCAATACCCAGATATTGAATGAATGCAAGGAAAACGGTTTCGTCGTTCTGCGCGCATCTCAGAAAGCCCCCAACTAACGCCACCACAATCATTTATACCACTCTGCCATTGTTGTTGTTGTTGTTGTGTTAATCGCAGGTCAGCCCTGATGGAACGCCTCATACTCAACGGTATTTCCATAATCATTGAACGGAAACATATTAAACACAACCATTAAATGCGATGGTGTTGCTATAACCACTGAACAGGTTAGGGTTAGGGTTAGGGTTAGGGTTAGGTTTAGAGCAACCAATAATGCTCTCTTTTCTAAAAAAATTGGGGTGTCATTTCGTGGTAGATTCGGCGGGTATTACTTTCAGATGAATTAAGCGGCAAAGAGATCTTCGAAATAAAAGTTTCTTTCGTTTAAATATCAGTATATTTAAAAAGTTTTTAAAAAACATCAAAAAAAAAAAAAAAAAAAGCTGCAAAGTACTTTGTTGCTTCATTGCTTTGACCCGTTCCTAAATCTAGATCAGTAGATTTGGCACAAATCTAGAAAAAAGAATGATCTCAACACTAGAATCAAACCACTTCAGCAACAAATTTATGTTTGTTTTAATGATTCGGTAACTTCCACTTTCTATCTGTTATAATGATGATGATGATGATGATGGAGGTGGTGGTGGTGGTGGTTTTGGTCGTGGCGGTGTTGACGACGAGGACGATGATGGTGGTAGTGCTAGTGGTCGTAATGATAACGATGTCGATGATGATGATGATGATGATGATGATGATGATGATGATGATGATGATGATGATGATGATGATGATGATGATGATGATGACGACGACGATGATAATGATGACCCACACGTCACTGATTTACTGTTTTCCTTCATTTAGACTGGCGGTCAGCCAATGTCAATGAACCCATTGTACAAACATTAGAATTTCAAACAATAAATAAGTAATGTTTCTCTCCGTACAAACGTACGTACGTACGTATTCATGTATGTATGTACGTATGTATGTATGTATGTATGTATGTATGTATGTATGTATGTATGTATGTAATTATGTATGTATGTATGTATATGAGCATGTATGTATGTTTGTATGTGTGTATGCATGTGTGTATGTATGTATGTATATATGTATGTATGTATGTATGTATGTATGTATGTACGTGTGCATTTTTGTATGCTCGCATGCATATCCGTATGTCAGTACATGTCCGTTTGAACACAAGCATGTACGGATGTAGGCTTGTGATGGTGTGTGTGTGTGTCTGCCTGTCTGTCTGTCTGCCTGTCTGTCTGTCTGCCTGTCTGTCTGTCTGCCTGTATGCCTGCCTGTATGTTTGTATGTGTGCATGTATGTATGTAAGTATGTGGGTGTATCTGTTATAATATACAGATTTGGTTATCCACAAATGAAAAGAGACATGCCTAAATTTATATACACACACATGCATACACACATATATGTATGCATACATACATATATATATATATATATATATATATATATATATATA
>NC_068981.1:167671244-167675345 GCF_001194135.2 Octopus bimaculoides
GAGACCCACAGAGTAAGTACGAGGCTTAACAAAAAATAAGTACTGGGTTTGATTCATTCGACTTAAAATTCTTCAAGGCAGTGCCCCAGTATGGCCACAATCTAATGACTAAAACAAGCAAAAGATAAGTAATAAGTAACAAGATTATACTGTTCTAAATTCGATCGACTAAGTCCATCCAGTTTGTGGTCTTGCGCAAAGTCATAGAAACCTATACATTATATCATGTAATATTGTATATGGTAAAATAATACAGTACATATCATATAATATACTAAAATATAGTAATACACACACATACACACATAGACATATATATCCGCATACATATATACGTACCTACATGTATATATATACACGCTCGCGCACGCCCAGCTGCTGTTCGTGTGTGTTAAAGTTATTCTTAAATCAAGTTATGTATAAAAAGTTTAACATTAAACTAAAGGATAATCCAATATTATTTTGTTGGGTACATATTAATTTTTAGTAGGAATATATATTTGCAGTGACTTTGAAGTTTTGTATTGTTCGCTATCATCAGGCATATATACGCACACACACAGACACAGACACACACACACATACATACGCATATATATATACATACATATGCACGCAAACGTATATTAACATACACATACACACACACACATACATACATACAGACAGACAGACATACATACATAATTACATGTAGACACAAACACGCGCGTATACTCACGCACTAACAAACATACACATTTGTAGCATCATGATTCACACTTGGCCTAGATATGAAGTCAATAGGGCTAATCATACATTAATGAATATTTTCTAATTATGAGAAGTCAAAGCAATTTATTCTACTGGTCACACTTAACAACAGACAAAGAAGATATTGATTTCTTCTGACCAGGTGAGGAGGAGTTACACAATCAATTGAGCCGTAAGAACAGCACTGAAATCTTTGTTCTCATGCTTTGTATCTGTGAAGAAGCGGTGCCTGTGTAGAATCCAATCATATTTCAAGCTAATATGCACACCATAAGAAAGTAAATTTCGAACGCAGTATAACTGAAAAGGGCAGAAAGATTGGGTATGTTACTCTTATAAGGGTAAGACGGAATAAAGTTGAATTACCAGCAGGAGATTGGAAGAGTAAAATACCCTACTTTTCTGCGGTTTCACAGCTATACTGTGTTCGAAATTTATTTCTTTGTCTATAAAATACCAAACACATTCGACGCTTCCAAAGTTTGTTTATAAAATGTTGACACATCATAGCTCGATCACAGCGGTGAGTTGTTCCAACTTTGCTAGTAGTCAGTCAGTACACAGTGCAATGTCTTGTTCGAATAAATAAATAAATAAATAAATAAATAAATTTAGGGTCAGACGATATTTCAGTCTTGATTAATTTTTGAGCCTTTACAACTGTACAACATTCATTCTGACACATACAGAAGGATCGTAGCCTCCATCCAAACGAAAGCAATCCGGCTGATTAGCAAAGACACTCACATATCAATGGACTATAAATTGTGACAACAAACATTCATGCATAATATATGTAGAACATATTTAATATGTTCTTTAAACAAATCAGTAGCATACGATTTGAGGGAGGTTTCGTTGCTATTTTCGTTGCTATTTCTATCTATCTATCTATCTATCTATCTATCTATCTATCTATCTATCTATCTATCTATCTATCTATATAATGTATGTTATAATATGTCTTTTCTACAGTAATTTTCTGCATTTTCATGCAGCTGAAGATTGCTCTTCATATTGCATTTAATGTAATGCTCGCATTACTTAAATAAATTGGAGTAGCATGAAACGTGCGTACTGCAATCACCTTTGAAATCCGTGTTGCTTATTTTTTGATTTTGATCACCTATCCTTTTGGGATACGATATTTGGGCGCCTACGCATAAGTACCATATTCAACCTTGAATCTATATCTAAACCGTATATATATATATATATATATATATATAATTGATAAAGGAAACGGAAGATGGATTTAGTACGAATCTTTATAATAATAATAATAATAATAATAATAATAATAATAATAATAATAATAACAAGAGCATCGAAAATTACCTTAGAAATGAGAAATTTCCCCCAAGACACCTGATGAAGGCTGGAGGGTATATCAGCCGAAATGTTGTGTTAACAACACACAAGATCAGTACAAATATCCGTCAAATGTAAATAATGTAAATAATGCAGTTGATTCGTTCGACTAATCCATCCCATACGGTGCCTCAACATGGCTGCAGCTAATTATTGAAACAAGCAAAAGGGAAAAGATTAAACATATATATATATATATATATAAAAGAAGCTATAAATAAAATAAGATGAAATAGAATGCAGCTCTATTGGCAGGATGCTAATATCCAACCTATGTAGATTATTTATATTTATCCGGTGCATTATCAATTCGATCCATCCACCTACATTGGTTCTGCTGATCCTTGGTCAGCATATCTTTATTTGGTCGGTCTTCGTTCTAGCTATGATCAAACAGCCGCACTCTAGTTGTAGTCATTTATTTCATCTTGCTTTGTTCTTTTTTATATTCAACTATTTTTTCTTCTTTCAGTATTTTTATTCTATGTTATGTTATGTTGCTAAAGCTAATTAATTTTGTTTTCTTGGCAGATCCTGTTGTGTTTTTGTTAATATGTGTATTGTTGGCAAGAGAAAAAAGTAAAAAATCATTATTGGAATTTAGACTTTTTCATTTATTATTTTTATTTTATTTTATTTTATTCATTCATTTTGGTGTTTGTGTTCGTATATAAACTTAATGTATCAGTTTGCCTAATTTTGATAGTAAAGCCTGTAGAAAACACCCATTGAGGAGGAGAAGGGAGAGAAATCTTATCTCTACAGACAACCTTTATTAGCGTCTATTGAGCTTTTCATTTGTTTGTATAAACACATAAACAACTTCCTTGTGTGTACGTATGTATTATGAACGTACGTAATTATGTATGTATGTATGCATGCATGTATGTATGTAGGTAGGTAGGTATTATATTCATTCGTATATACATACAGACAAATACACACACACACACACACACACACACACACACACATATATATATATATATACACACGATTAGACAGATAAATAGCTAAAAGAAGAAAGATAAACAGAGAACGATAGATAGATAGATAGATAGATAGATAGATAGATAGATAGATAGATAGATAGATAGCTAAACAGATAGACAAAGACAGACAGACAGACAGACAGACAAACAGATAGGCAGATGGGTAGATAGGTACGTGCTAGTACATACTAGCGAGAGAGAGAAAAAAATGCTTCATATTAAGAGTAAATTAGTAATGTTATTATCTGTCTGAATATGCTTGAGGCACATTCGGACTGGAGAACAAGCTACTCACTGCGTTTTGTCACGGAAAATATATCCTGTTTGTTGACAAATGGTGTGTATATATCTAGATCAGCTCGTAGTGTCACCTAACCAGACCGTGAGATGCAAGCATTTTCGAGTAGTTATCTCCTATTCTGGAACGGACACCAGCAGGCGGCACTACGAGCTGATTGAAGAGCCTAATTCTCTTATGCTTTTCCAGTTGCAATACGGCGACTGGCAGCTGTGTGCGGCGGCTCACCGTAAGTAAATTGCAGAGGTGGAGCGCTAAGTAGTGATAAATGATAAGAGTAAATTGCTATATAAAATACTGAATGATAAGAGTAAATTAGTATATAAAATATTGAAAAATGATAGGAATAAATTGGTATATAAAATATTGAAAATGGAAATTTAACTGATCTTTACTGTATATATAGATATACATAAAAAATATCCATCCATATATATATAAATAAGTATTTTGTCTGTGGAATATTCATTCACTTAAATTCTAATTCAATGATCTTCGTAGAGCAGTTGATCGAACAGTTGAAAATTCAGTCGAAAAATTCTGACCTAGATCCATTAATTTCCTTTAGATCATCTTATACAACACAGGAGAAGGGGAGTTTGAAGTTTCGATGTTGTTCTTTCATTTGAGATTAAGAAGAAACAGGGAGGAAGAGAGAGAGAGAGAGAGAGAGAGAGAGAGAGAGAG
>NC_068981.1:167675355-167678924 GCF_001194135.2 Octopus bimaculoides
GAGAGAGAGAGAGAGAGAGAAAAAGAGATAGAGGGGGAGAGGGAGAGAGAGAAGAAAGAGAGAGAAGAGGAGGAGAGAAAAACGAATGTATTTCAGGACTGATCCACCATCTATGAGAAAGATAAAGAAGGCGATCAAAGGAAGAGAGAGGAAAGTAAAATGAGTACGACTTGTCGGCGTTGCCCTTTCATCTGAGACTGAGTAGGTGAGAAAAAGAGAATGAGAGACTGACAGCTGTTCCAGGGTTGTTTCTTCATCTATGTGTGAGAGAGGGAAATAGAAGGAAACAGAGAGACGGAGATAAAAAGAGAGGAAGAGAAGGGTGAAATGCATGGGACGTTTCGGAATTGTCCTTACATCATTGTGTGTATGTGTGTGAGAGAAAGAGAGAGAATGGGAAAGAGAGCTGGACTCTTCAGGGTTGTCCCTTCAACCGTAAAAGAGTAAGGCACAGAAGAGAGGGTTGTGAGAGAGAAGTAAAGAAAGAGATAGAAAGTATGAGAGAGAGAGAGAAATAGAGAAAGCTTTCTTTTTACAAAGTCTTTGCTACAATAGTTGACACAAGTCACTACCTTAGTATTGTACCATAATGTCTCATGGAGAAAAGGAAAATAAAGCAGAGCAAATACATTAAGTTGTAGGTAAATTTTACTGAACAATAAACAAGTCAAAATTGTTTTGTGCTGTTACATGTTTTAGTTATTGACTTGCATCGGTCACTCATGGCTCTTTGACTGTAAGTAGGTCACCTCAGAGCGGAGCAGAATCGATAACTTTTGAGGTACAACTCGTCAGATCGATATATATGTATGTACGTTTGTACGCTCATTCATGTGCTTATGTGTATATATCTTTACATACATACATACATACATACATACATACATACATACATACATACATACATACATATATGAATGCATACACACACGCATACATTATGTGTACATGTGTGCGTTATTCTATACTACAGACTGTTATAGATTTTTAACCAACGTTGTATGTAGGAAACAGTTTTAAGTACATTGTCTTTACATACAATATGTTCGCGGACAAATAAACGGCTGCGTGCAACATTGTGGATACAAAGACAGCAAATTAAGTTTCTGCAGAGAAGCCGTTGCAAATTCAAACCATGGAACTCCGACAAACGGAAGAAACAATCGAATAGTTAGTTCCTTCTTTTTGTTTCACAACTGATTCACCTACGACCACTTAGAATAACATTTGGCAAACTGATGAATCGCCGACGTTCTTGACTAAGTTATCGCGCACAAGATAATCTCCAACTAAGCCAGGACTATTGCATAACTAGTAATAACAACTATACAATGTTGTGTTTAGAGTTATCTTCAATAAGCAGTGACTGATAGAAATAGAAGCGCCTCTGCTAGTGTAATAACCTTTCAGCGTCAAAGACAATTAAACCATGTCTTTATAAACTTTAAGAAGGTGTTTGATAAAGTTTGGTACGATACTCTATGAAGAAATTCAACAAGTGCAGAAGCCGATTCGTATTTTCAATAGCTTTACTCCAGGGTAACCAGTGCAGGACTTACACAAGGTACATTGGAGTGTAAGTCCATACCACCGTAGGAGTCTACCAGAGCTGTCTATTTTCTTCTCTCCATTCTCTCCAACATCTATGCGGCGCAGATGACGAGCGATGTCTTTTATGGCCATGTAGATCAACACAAAATTAAGATTTACTTATAACCTTGATGGACTGGGAGGAAGGGAAGACGAATTGATTAAATTTGTCAAGCATCTTAATAGAGCCTCCACTGGGTTTGGGATGGTATCAGTGTCATAATAAGCAAACTCGTAACACACGCCGACAGTTTCATCACTACAGACATCTTTGTGCAAGGAGTTCAAATAGCACTGGGAAATTATTAACCGTATCGACTTGTTACAATGCCAGAACGTCAGAAAATAAACCGAATCCCACCACTACCACCACTACTACCACCAGTCAAGCCTTGCTGGGAGAGTCGCTAGAAATCCGAAAGGATAAATGCAAAGCTTATCAAAATGAATCATGAAACCAACAGAGGTCAACACCGATGACACCATGTTGGTTTCTCAGAAGGTAAACTGCGGCTGGGTATGTTAGCTTGTAACTGTAATCTGTGTAAACATAACTTTGGTATTATTTATAGAAGCTTTTTATATGGCAGGCTGGTAGTGTTGGAGGAAAATGCTTTGCGATATTCCTTCCCGCACTTTACATTGTCAGTTCAAATCCCACCACTGTAAACTTTGCTTTTCATCCTACCTGGGTCGATAAAAAGAAGTACCAGTTAAGTACTGGTATGTACTCAACCGATCCTCTCCCTTTAAAATTACTGGTACTATGTCTATATACCAGAACCTTATTTAAACAAACTTCTGCTATCAGAAACTTATCAATGGTGTGGACGACAGTTAAGGGAGACCAGAGAAAGTCTGATTAGGTTTTGTATCATTACTTTCATTTGCTAGCGTTTTGTTATGTCTGGGACGTCAGTGAGGTTATTACACAATTTGAGGGGAAGGAGTGGAGTAACTTGAGCATAAACATACTGTAAGTACATCAAATTCTAATCAAACTCCAGTGACAGTGAAGGACGTAAAATCCTAGACCGGGTTTTGCATAGGGAGTGGATGAGTACTGCCTGTTTTGTGTAGAAGTGTGGATATCTGTTTTAGGCATGATTTCTCACTTTACAAAAAGTTTTGTTGATCAATGTACGTCATTCACAACGAGAGGAGTCTTCGATACATACATACATACATACACACATACATACATACATACATACATACATACATACATACATACATACATACGGATGTTAAGATAAAGCTGAACTATTGAGATGTTAACATAAAGCTGAAGATCAGCGAAAAAGAGAATACCTGTGCTGAACTATTGAGAAATCTGCAGTTACTCTATCCAGATTACAAGCTCAGGTTTATACCTGTAATTATTGGGGTTCTGGGATGTGTAACACACTGCCTAAATACCAATCTTGAGAAATTAGACTTCTCAAAAACAGAAAAGAGAAATCTAATTCGAAGACTACAGATCCAGTCCATCACGGGAACTGTAAAAATCTGTAAAACTTTCAATAGCTTTACTCCAG
This sequence comes from Octopus bimaculoides, assembly GCF_001194135.2. Lineage (NCBI taxonomy): Eukaryota > Metazoa > Mollusca > Cephalopoda > Octopoda > Octopodidae > Octopus > Octopus bimaculoides. The sequence continues at coordinate 167,678,484 of NC_068981.1, forward strand.
GGTAACCAGTGCAGGACTTACACAAGGTACATTGGAGTGTAAGTCCATACCACCGTTTGAATATATAAGATCATGTCTAGATATGCAACTATATGCATGATAATACATACATACATACATACATACATACATACACACATACATACATACAAAAATATCATGTTCTTAATGTTGAAATTCCAATGAAGGAGCCATGGATCTAGGTTAGAAACCGGTTCTTTCTCTATTGGCAAATATTAGAAATAAACACAATAATGACATACATACACACACACAATGCGCTGGGGCATTGTCATGCTGTAGGAATTCTCATCTTCCGTTGATCAATGCCGGTAGCGGGCTTTCAAAGCATCATATACATACATACATACATACATACATACATACATACATACACACACACACACATACATGCATGCATGCATACATACATACATACAT
>NC_068981.1:167678934-167680704 GCF_001194135.2 Octopus bimaculoides
ACATACATACACACACACACACATACATGCATGCATGCATACATACATACATACATACATACATACATACATACACACATGACAAAATTGGGAAATTACTCCACAACGAATTTCACATAAAAATATGCAACCATGTTCAAGCGTCCATACTTAAGTTGGTTAGCCGAAAATAATTGGAACCACAACCGCCATTAAAATTCATTTATAGGCTAAATGAATTTTCGCAAGTTCTCTCCCTTCATATATGTCGTATATTTTTATAGCTACCACTAACATAGTATTTTTTTCTCATTTAGCGATATAATTTGAAATGATTTCGGATTGCCACGTGAACTAGGGTAGCGTATTCATATATTATTCATGCGGAAGGCACAGTTGGTAAAAAATTTCCAGTGTCAATATTTGAATTTACCTTCTCTTAATACGAAAGAAATTGCCTTCTGTAATCTTGCTCGCCATTATTTGACTATGTTTCACTAATGAGGTGCAACAATAACAAAACATGTTCAGAGTTAGCACCAAGACTGCCTAAGATCAGAGTTATTATCTTTCTCTCTGAATATCACCATTAAAATTAACTTCATCACTTCTAACTTGTCAGAATAAGTTACAATTATCTCCAATTACAATGCAGTTGCTACGGCAGAACTTTGGAGAGTGAATAATCTCTCGCTACGGCAACGTCAACTGGCCTTCACGTTCCCCGGAGTTGACTAGCCCGGAATTTGGGTCAACAAACTAGAGACCCTGGTGCAACTGAAGGAGAACATCGATAGAGAAGTCAGAGAAGTGGGGTCTGAAACTCTTGAGGGTGTTATGGTGCATCGAGGGTCGCTGCATTTCTTAACTTGCATTGTTTCAATGCTACACGTAAATTTCGCCTTGGTGAGCAGTTTTTTTTTTTTTTTTTTGGTTAGGTGCTTGGCGTTGCTATATATTATTTGTGAGTCTTTTATGAGTGAATTCATTTTGGGGGATTGCTGGAGAATTATTAGGTATTGTTTGGCGGCTTTCACAATGTTGAAATTCCTTGGGTTGTGACAACAAAATAAAAAGGAAAACCGGTTATACCTTTTGTCGTCACTCACAACCCAAGGCACATACATACCTATCAATCTGTCTGTCTATCTATCTATATACTTATATATACACATATCACATATATATCACATATATACATCATATGTATCATATACACACACACACATACACACACATCATGTCATCTCATAAGTTCTGTCCGATTTTACCTTTTTTTAAAATTGAATGAAATTTAACAGTATTTTAGAATGTCTAATGGAATTAAAAATTATTTTTATGCATTTGTGCACATTTAAACTAATTAAATACTATTTTACAGAATAATAGAATTAAAATTGCTTTGATTAAAACTCTTTCTAACATGGAAGTATCCAAAGAGCATTTGCGGCACATAATGCTTTAGGAGTACAAAAAAGGAAACTCTGCAGCCGAAGCGACTCGAAACATACACTCAGTTTATGGGAAAGAATGCTTGAATGAAATAACTTGCAGAAGATGGTTTGAAAAATTCAGATGAAGATGAAGATCGAACAGGACGTCCAGTTGAGTTTGATAAGCTCCTTGAGGCATTACTTGAAGAAAATCCTGCATTATCAGTTGAAGAATTGGCAATAAAGCTTAGTTCAAACCATACAACTGTTCATCGTCATCTTCAACAACTTGGAAATGTTCCTAAACTTGGAAAATGGGTGTCTCATGAATTGTCTGAAAGCAACCGCAAATTCCGAG
>NC_068981.1:167681311-167682919 GCF_001194135.2 Octopus bimaculoides
AACCCAAAAAGTTTTACATTGACGGGATTAAAAAGCTTGTAAATAGATGGAAGGAAGTCATAGATAATCAGGGAAAGTACATTGATGATTAAATTTTAATTAAATATAGCATTTGACCACTTGTTTTCTTTATTCAAAATTCGGACAGAACTAATGGGATGACCTGATATATATATATATATATATATATGAATGATATATGTGCGCGCGCGCGCGTGATATATATATCTATACACAACACACATATATACACACATGTCTACATGTGTGTGTATGTAGATGTATACTTGGTTGCGCGCGCGCACACACACACACACACACACACACACACACACACTTGTCCACATACAAACACACGCACACGCATTTGTGCTCATATGGAAAAATACAATTCTCAGGGGAAGAGGTGCCGTTTGTTGGTGAAGGAGGTCAGTATCTAAGAAATGAAACAGTGCATGAGTTGTCATTGAAGGAGATGGAATAAATAAATATCGCCATTCTCTATATTCCTCTGTTCGTTCAAAATGGCAAACCTCAAGATATTTAATAATAGATTATGGAACATTTAGAAATTCTAAGATAATGGAGAGAAGACAGCATTGTATAATCATACTCACGCAAACACACAACTCCATAAATAAGTCCATAAGCATATACAATGCATTCCACGTCTATTTATATATCTCTATTTCTCGATCACTGAAGTTATCTACATATCTGTCTTTCTGTCCGACTTATGTTCATGCGCCTTTCTATCGCTTGCTAGCTACTTGATAGATGTTGTTCTGATGTTTACAGACCGATATAAATATTGAATCGTTACCATATGCTCACTAGCATACGTTTATGTATATTATGTATACATGATCTGTCACACGCATACATGTATATGTACATGGACAGATACACAGCTGAAATCGAATCTACCGTCCACTTTGCTCGCTTTCAACTAGAGTGAATTATTTTCGTTCAAGTCCGATTTGATTACAAAAGAAACAGAGATGAGTGAATCAAAGTAATCTTCTGTAGCTAAACCTTTCCCCTAGTTTCCCACTGATATTACACAGGCTGGATGGATACTAGTGAATTTTAACCCATTACCTCCCATAATTCTATTAAATGGAATTTTTTTAATGAAACTTTGATTTCTAGCATAAAACAGCCTTAGAAACACGCTGGAATGAAATAGAAATAAGCGAGATATTGGGTGAAAAATTAGCAAACCTCATTTGAATATCAGAGAAATATACCTAGTAGATATAGCAAAAAGGTTAGATATGTGTAAATATTGACAGATAATTTCGAAATTTATATATCTCATATGAGATCACTGGTAGGTAATGGGCTAAGGGAATATATGATATCCATAACTGATTTACATTCGATGTTGATCCTTATAATCCACTATCGTACCTGTGTGATATCAATATGTACACGTATATATATATATATATATGTGCATGTGTGCGTGCGCGTGTGTGTATGTGTACGTGCGTGTGTTTGTGTGTATGTGTGTGTGCATGTGTGTAAGTATGTGTGTGTGGATATGCAAACATATATATATATATATATATATATATATATAGAGAGAGAGAGAGAGAGAGAGAG
>NC_068981.1:167683303-167689675 GCF_001194135.2 Octopus bimaculoides
AATGGGTGTCAAGAAGACCCAAAAGTGTCAGGTAATGCTGAGTAAGTGCTATGGACAGGTTCGGTGATTATCCCGGAAACAGCTTTATAAATGTTCTGAAATCTTTCACAGCCTTGGATTTTTATCTCATTCTGTTAATTTTATATATGTGTATGTGCGTGTGTGTGTGTGTGCGTGCGTGCGTGTGTGTGTGTGTGTGCGTGTGTGCGTGCGTGTGTGTCTGTGTGTGTTAGTGTGTGCGTGTGTGTGCGCTCGCTTGTGTCTGTGCTTGTCTCCACCACCACTTGACAACCGGTATCGGTGTGTTTGCTAACTCGCAACTTAATGGCTGAAACAAGTAAAAGAGTAAAAGAGTAAAAGAATAGATATTTCATATTTGGTATGATTCCATCTGGACCATAAATCATATTTAAACGAATATTTTCGAAACATCAATCTATACAATAAAAACTAAAACGTTGCAATAATCGTAATTCAATTTAAACAAGACATCCGAAATACACTATGACCAAATCGCTAACGCCAGCATATGCGATGAAAATTGAAAATTAAAATTTTAAAATAAACATTGACAGTTAATTAATATATCCTGATAAATATATTGATTATTAATACATTAAAACACATTGTTTCAAAGAACGATATACGTCGAATCTAAAACTTCGCACTGTGGCCACTTCGTGCTTCATATTTCAACGATCTAGATCAACGCAATATGTGACTAAATATGAATGCGTAATTTTTATCCTCCGTTTCATGCTTAATTTGTATCCACCGAAAAGAGAGCGCAAAAGGTGCCGTACTGTGCCTGTAAGTCGACATATGCTCGGTATTACCATTCAGGTTTTGACCTGGGATGTTTTTTTCATTTTGATGTTTTATTTATCAAGTAAATACAGACTGCACCGTTTGTTGTGTAGAGTGATTGGTCAATGGAATTCACTCCATTGTAAATACACACACACACACACACATGCACACACACACACACACACACACATATATATATATATATATAAGCGTGTGTATGTGCGTGTTTATACATATAGAGGAGTGTGTGCAACAATATACCAAAGACAGTAATTTATGAAACGTATCACTGTATAAGCAATTGTATACGAAGGAGTAAAGTTTTGAATATGTATTTAATAATAGACTATTGAATATCTATAGAGGAATAGATTTTTTTAAAAGTTATCTAACATTTACGTCTTTTATCTCTGTTTTATTAACAAAACTTTAAAGTTCACCTAGGTTAACCTATTGAATCATTTATGAATAATATTGTCTAATACTTTAGTCTAATATAGTTCACTGTCTGATGAATACAGAGTCCTTTAATTGTAAACAAAATAATTTTATGACCATCCCAATTCTGATATCAGTAAAGTTGAATTCATCAATATTCAATTTAGTCTGCAATATAAGAACTACTGGTTTCGGAAAGGAAATTGAAAACAACAGCAGCAACAAAAACTCTCCCAGACAAAAATAATTTAACGTGCGTCAAATGGATGTTGTAGTTGTTATTGTTTAGTTCCACATAAGTCCTGATTAAATATTGCACCCATTACCCTTTCATCTTTTCTCTTAAACGATACAGTAAACGATGGCGGTAAAATCTAAATATTTGCTGCTATTTCTAAGGATTTTTCTGACCCTTTAGAGGTTATTTCTAACAGTTGTAGACACCAGACCAAAATTTTCATCAGGATTTTAAGCTTAAATTTTCTCGTTTTCGTTGTTGCTAGTGGTAGTGGTGTTGGTTGCATTTTCCTTCATTTCACTTTCTATCAAGAGGATAAGGAAGTAGAAAGACAAACAAGTGAAAAAAGGCATATGGAATGTATTTAAATAAAAAGTTGCGAGTATAATTTACATGAAGTAATCAAGTCATATCTTTACAGCTGTTTCGTAAGATCGATAGCTAGTTGATATAACGATATATATTAGCAAGAATGTGTAATATAAGGCAATATTTTTGGTATACATAGAAGTAGAGTAAGGTATCAATTAGCAAGGACTTTGATAGCTGTATGCAGCAAACTCACGGTATTTTCTTCAAATGAAAGGGGAATGTATATAGAATAGTGTTTATAGATTTCTTTTGCGTCGAAAAAATGAGAGAGATAGAGAGATGAAGAATAGATGGAGAAGAGAAAGGTATAGAAGTAGGTGGGGTAGACAGAAGGAAAGCGAAGGAGAAGAGAAGTGGATGTATTTGTGAGAAGACGCGAAGTATAGCTGGAGCGGGGACACAATTACAGGGAAGCGATTGAGTAGTCAAGACACAGGAGAGGAGGATGGAGAGGTGAGAGAATGTAGGGCTGCTAAATGTGAGTCTGTCAGTGTAAGGCTGTCCGCTATCGACACAAAACTTATAAACAGTGGATATAAAACTAAATGATGAGAGATATGGAGATACTAGTACAAAGGATCTACATGATTCATATTAGACTGTGGATGGTTAAGAAATAAAAACGAAGCCTATCAAAGTATACAGACGAACAATGTATATATGTGACGGTAGGATCAAGTATAAAGATCACATATAAGGGAAAGTGAAATTGATGTTGGAGAATGACGGCGAGCAACAAACAAGAATGAAGAGAAGGGAATCCAAATGAGTCCTCACGACAGAAAGCAGACCTGAGAGTAGCATAGAGTTTGCGAGGCGGAGAAACAGGAAAGTCATTGTAATAACGTTACCAAACAAGACGACGAGATGGCAGAATCGTTAGCACGCCGGGCAAACTAATTAGCAGTACGTCGTTCGACTTTACGTTCTGAGGATGTCAATATTGATGATATTGTTGCTTACAGCCATATCACGTTGAATGCACCGGTTCTCGTCCGATCACCGAAGTTAAGTAACGTTGAGCCTAGTAAGTACTTAGATGGGTGACCACTTGAGAAACCTGGATGATGCAAGCATCTCACACTAAGGCGATGAGCTGGCAGAATCGTTAGTATGCCGGGAAAATGCTTAACGACATTTCATCTGTCTTTTTGTTCTGAGTTCAAATTTCGCCGAGGTCAACTTTGCCTTTTGTCCTTTCGAGGTAGATAAAATAAATACTAGTTGAACACTGGGGTTGATGCAATTGACTTAGCCCCTTCCCCGAAATTGCTGGCGTTGTGCCAAAATTCGAGACGAATGACATAACCTAGTATGGAAACAAAATAATAGTCGAATTGGTTTTCAGTAGACAACGAATGTTAAGAGGGAAGTAGAATACGATCGAGTGGTGGAGAATCAACCACAAAAACTGATCTAGTTCAGTAAGAGCATAATAATTTATGGTAATATGCAAAAGTTTTGTAATAGTGATGACGGCAGAGGGTGATTACGTCAGAGAACCTATATATATAACCTATATATGTATGTATGTATGTATGTATGTATGTATGCATATATGGAGGGATGGATGGCTGGCTGGCTGGATGGGTGGATATGTATACATGTGTGTGTGCATAGAATTGTGTACAAGAGTATGTGTGAATACTCTATGTATATGAAAACTTTTTGCTATTTATATATGTTTCCCCGTATAGGTATAGCGGCTCTCAGTCCCTATAAGCTATCCTTCCCGTCGAATCACTGATAAATATTTGGCTTTATTTTGTAATATCGAATTAATTTTTTTATCTCATAATATTTCAGTCAGTGTGAACATACTGCATATGTTTTTTTACAACATATGCAAGTGCACAACATTATATGCATTATATGCAATGTAATATACACTCATTATATCATAATATTATATCATGTCATATATATATATATATATATATATATATATATATATATATATATATATGTATACATACATACATACATACATACGTACGTACGTACGTACATACATACATACATACATACATACATACATACATAAACGAGAGTAAAATAAAATCTGAAGACGTACCAGACTAATAAAATTAATTTATGAAAAAATACTAACTGATCATATTACCTGTTCAGAAAGATGTAGATTCATCAATAATTAAATGAGTTTATGTGTAGGTGCTAAAAATTTAATTATGTTCAGTCTCGCTCTGCATACATACAATATATGTATACATATGTACTATGAACGTATGTATTTATGTAGTATGTATTGATTTGTTTATTGAGGAGGAAATGGTAAATTACAAAACTCAATATGTAAATGTAATCTTTAACGCAATAGAACTGAAAGGCTCATAATTGTCACTAGTATTTTGAGTTTCACGTTTCCGCTCTTTCAGCTGATAAGCTAATCCTGGTTTCTCTTGACTTATATTCTCTTTGAATACGAGGGGATCACGAAAGGCCTGGTTAGAGGCCCAAATCTCCGAGTTTATTTACAGGGCTTAGAAAAATTGAAGGACCGCTACCATAAGTGTGTGAATTTGAGAGGGGAATATGTTGAATGAAATCATAATTAACTGATTCTACTCTATTTTCTTTTACCCGAAGCCAGAAACTTTTCAGCACCCCTACATATATGTTTTGAAATATTACACGAAAACCGAAAAGAAAAGTTTATCTGCATGTTTGTGTTTAGTCTCACTACGCGGCACCATGGGCAAGTGTTTTCTATGATAGCTCTGGATCGACCAATGCCTTGAGAGTAAATTTGTTAGATGGAAACCGTGTGAAAGGCTGTCGTATGTGTCTGGGTGTATGTCTGTGTTTGTCCTCTTCATCGTTTGACAACCGATATTGGTCTGTTTTTGTGTCCATAACTTAAAGGTTCGGCAAAGTGACTGATAGAATTAGGACCAGACTTTGAAAGTAGGTACTGAGGTTGATTTTTCGGCTAAAATATTTCAAGGCGATGCCCCAGTTTAACCGCGATCCAATGATTGAAACAAAGAGAAAGGGAGAAAAAATAAAAGAATGAGGCATGAAAAGCTACTGATCCAAGCTCATCGTTCATTTCATTTCTGGCTTTCGTAAGAATACCCCAAGCAACTCATTTTTGAGTGGACAGGAGCAAAGTGAAATAAGGTGAGCTGCTCAATGATACAACGCATCGCTAGGAATCGAAATCACGGCCTTACGATAATGAGCCGAACACCCTAAAAATTAAGTCACGTGCCTTCACATCTGGTCAGACGTGTGCATTTTGACAACAAAGATGAATAAGTGTGTGTTAAAAGGTAGATTCTTTATTCGTTTTCCTTTCATTTCTGTAAATTACCTACGCCAAACATTTCTTCTCCTTTTTGAAAATATCTGAAGTAAGGCAATAAAACTGCTGTGCTGATGAGGCCTTTTGAGATAGAAACATGTATGCACAGCAGTCTAATTGTCACCAAGCAATCAGATTGTTTTTGATTCTTGAAATTTTCTCCTCTTTACATTTGGAGTTGGTCCCAATTGCCACTAAACTATCATATTTACTAATTTAGGAGCAGTGAAAGTTTCATTCTATCAAGAATGTACTTCATATGCTTTTAAAATACCGTTGTTTTTGTTTTATACATACACAGGTGTGTATGTGTGTAAGTATGCATGCATTTATAGTTATGTGCTTCCTTGTGTGTACGTGTGTAGGTGTGCAACCTGATGGATGATTTTTCTTCGCTTCCCACGTTAAAGATAACGGAAGCGTCAGAACAAACTTATCCGTTTTATTATCTTCCCTAGCTTTCTAGATCCATCCATTCCCTTGTTCAACTCACTTTCTTTTCTCTTTAACATACCAACAGCGTTTATCAATCAAGTAACCAATCCACTAATCACACAATCATTTGTGAAAAAAAAGCTAACAAGGCTTTGAGGAAACTAGGGGCGGGCCACATCGGAAAAAAAAACAAAGACAAAAGTGAAGACAAAATAATTAATAAAATATCCAACAAGGTTTTTCAAACCAGAATAGGAATTTCTGCGCAAATATCTCATAACTATTTATTTATCTGGCACTCTTTAGATGCTCCGTTGTAATATTTGAAGGTAGGTCAGGTTGAATCAGAATTTGTTTCTCAATCTCAACTACTATTTATATGAATTTTAGCGTCCCCATGAAGATGTTAAATCACAATTTGAGAGATAATGGTTTACTCAGTTGCTCGAACTGCGAGAAATAACATCTTAATCTCCATCAAGTAGCAGTTTGCGATTTTACAAAATAGGGATACATTAGCTCATAGAGATTTCTGCATGAAAAAAGATGTTTAGTCCTGATCTCCCTGCCCGAAACGTCAATATTCATCTACATTTATATGTATGCATTATGTATGCATTATGTATGCATGTATGTATGTATGTATGTATGTATGTATGTATGTATTATGTCTATTTATCTCTCTCTCTCTCGCTCTGCCTGTCTCTCTCTCTATATATATGCATATATATATATATATATATATATATATATA
>NC_068981.1:167689822-167690391 GCF_001194135.2 Octopus bimaculoides
ATAGATAGATAGACAGACAGACAGACAGACAGACAGACAGACAGACAGATAGACAGACAGATAGATAGATAGATAGATAGATAGATAGATAGATAGATAGATAGATAGATAGATAGATAGATAGAGAGATTATTTGAGTCTGTCATACTATTCATATATTCATGTGCATATATATATATTGTCCTCTTTTCTGCCTCTCTCCAGAACCAACATCCTTCATATTAACATTTTCTTCAGATTTGCTACTACCTACCGAGCCTTCACAAAAATAATGGTGACAGAGACAGAAAAAAGGAACATTTCCTACCTATTTGAAGTCTATGGAAATATTTTTAATAACCATTTAATTTAATTTTTCCACAATTTTATTCTAAGTTGAACTAAAATGTTCTTCATGATAAAATTATTTTAATATTTTCTATCTTGTCTTTTTTCCTTATACTTATCAATTCGTGTGTAACTTTTCAACCTTCTACTCACACACGTACATACATACATACATATATACATACATACATACACACACACACACACATATATATATATATATATATGTATGTATATATACG
>NC_068981.1:167690599-167691569 GCF_001194135.2 Octopus bimaculoides
ATAGATAGATAGATAGATAGATAGATAGATAGATAGATAGATAGATAGATAGATAGATAGATAGAGAGATAGATAGTGAGATGCAAAACTACCCTGTAATTTAGAACACAGCAAAACCAGCATCGTATACAGAAGTACACATATTGCCTTCGATAACTTTAATGTCTCCCAAACCGTGTTAAGATTTCAAAACATTATTGTTGAGCCAACGAAGAAACTACTAGGCGGTCGTTTGGTCTGCTAGAATTAGCAACTAAATCTGCTTTAAACTGTTTCCATGCCGCCTTTCGGCCGACTACAAGTATGCCATAGGTTTGTTCGATGGAAGACAACATGAATCTTTGACAACAATAGCAACAATTAGTATTGTAAATCAGTTAAACACCTACGAATTTTGTGACATTTGGAAGAAGAAAAAATATCTACCATAACTCTTATTACAGTCGTACACATAGATATGTTCTTAGTTACAAAGTATATTTCAACATTGATTAACTGCTCACTTTCAGCACACACACACAATTCGTGAAAGAATTTTTCAAAGAGAGTACTTAAGTGTACTGAGTCGATGCAGTTACATGTGGTTTATAGCAACATGAGTGAATAAAGAACGAGTTATCAAAAGAACATAACATACAATACTTGTATTGATGTTGGATTAGGTGTTAAATCTTAACTGTACAGACAAATGAAGTGACAGAGAAGCCTGACGCAGACAGATAGATAGATAGATAGATAGATAGATAGATAGATAGATAGATAGATAGATAGATAGATAGATAGATTTAACTATAGTACATCTAGCATATATGAAAAGTAGCAATTACTTTCTAATTCAGAAGCTAGTCATAGACGGGAGACAGTATCCGTGATCGATGTAGGTGTTACCAGCCATGTCATCAATGCAATTGGCGTTCAAGACACACGCATGCATGCATATATGTATATATATATATATATATATATATAT
>NC_068981.1:167692453-167697731 GCF_001194135.2 Octopus bimaculoides
TTTTAATGAAATTTTCTATGCATATATTATTTATTACGTAGATTCCAAATATACAAAAATTGTCGGTGAGGTGAAAGTGTTGTGGAAGGCGGTGGGGTACATTATTCGGAAATTCCACTTAAATTCCTCTTAACTTCCAGGAAAATGAATATTTTTTCATGAAATTTTGTACAAATGAATTTTGAAGGAAACAACTACAGGTTATTTTTGAGAAGCGTTCCCCACTCGGTGGTGTTTTGGAGCAAGTCGTCTATATTTGTTACATTTTTCTCTATTATGTGCTTATGTGCATCCTTAGATTTCTAATGAAGTAATAGGCAGTGAAGAGAAACAGTCATAAGAAAACTTTTAACTACCCCTATTCCTTTCTCCCCCCTCTCTACCTCTTCCTATCTCGCTCTCTCAAAACCATACACGTGCAAGTACACAATCATTCAGTAAAATATAACTCATGTTCGTCAATGTTTTGTAAATTTACCACGATTTTCACTAGGGTGTTAGGATTAGGGTTTTAAGGTCAGGGTTAGGGTCTAGGATTAATGTTACGGTTACGTTTTTTAGGGTCAGGGTTAGAGTTAGGGTTAGGGTTTAGGGTTAGTGCTAAGGTTAGTGTTAGGATTAGGTTTAGGATTAGGGTTGGGTAATCGTGCGGGTGTTAATCTGAAAAATTACAGATATGTGAAAAGTACCGACCCTGCCATCTATTATAACTTTTGTTGTTCTGTTTAATATATACATAGATTATGCCTCCAAAGAAGAGAGTTTGCTGGGGAAAGACAGCAACCGGTTTCAAATGACAGCCACAGACTGCAGCAATTCACCACATTCCAGTAGCTACTTTGAACATAATGCAAAATGGTGCATCAACACCTTCTGCCCAATCTGATAGAATTCTGGCAAAACTGTTTAGCAACAGATCGCCAGCAATTGCTTCATCACAAATTGCCATCCTTGCTCCTGTGAAAAGGGATTACCCTGTTATGTATAATCAGGGCAGCGCAAAAAGTTGTTTTGCACAAGCATTTCTATAGCCAATTACACGGATGAAATTTACGTATGCTTAATAATTTTACGCAAAACAGCCTTCAGACTTTCCCTATTAATTTCATCGTCTTTTGAATTATGAACATATTTACATCATAAGGATTTTTTCGTTGTAAGGCTTTCTTTTTTAGTTGATTTTCAGCTAGCAAGACTTATCGTAGATGGCATAATAAGTCACGCTCGGACAAGGTTGGGTTATACTGCTAGTATATATATATAAATATATATATGTGTACTTCCCGAGCGTTAAACTAATACATCCATTTGTTGTTTACACCACCTGTCTTCGTCTGTTGTTTTTTCGTAAAATTCTCCCATATATATATATATATAGTAGAGAGTCTGATAGAGTAGAAAATCGGTGTTACTTCCAATGCACCACTTAACCTAAACTCTTGGTTATCTGCATTCTCGAATTAGAACCTTGGGAAGCATTGAAAGTCCACTCCTCTGGAAACCTGGTCAAAGTAGTGCGTAACTCTTGCGAAGAGAAACATACAATACAGTTATGAAGACGAAGAATGACTATATAGCATATATAGCAACTGTGCCGACTACATCATCTCGGGCAAGGACGATGTACTACAATAGCTTGGGTTTCAAAGGCCAACAGCTATTTAACTGTCTGCCGAAGCATCTGAGGAGCCTCCATGGAGTGGATGTAGACATTTTCAAACGTGAACTTGATCTCCGGCTCGCCGAGATCCCGGATGAGCCAATATCTAGGCAAGAAACTCAAAACAGGGCAGTAACATCGAACTCCATCCTTCACCAAACGCCGCTCCGACAAAGATGGAAAAGTAGAAAGATGATTCCAATGGCGGTGCTCCAGCATGGCCACAGTCATTGGACTGAAACATATAAAACAATAAAAGAATAAAATAATATCATTATTATTAGTTACAGTAAGGCGGCGAGCTGGCAGAACTGTTAGCACGATGGACGAAATGCTTAGCGGTATTTCGCCCGTCTCTATGTTCTGAGTTCAAATTGCGCCGAGGCTGACTTTACTTTTCATCCTTTCAGGGTCGATAAATTAAGTACCAGTTGAGTACTGGGGTCGTTGTAATCGACTATCCCCCTCCCCCAAAATTTCAGGTCTTGTGCTTATAATAGAAAGGATTATTATTAGTTACAATTGCTTCGGTATTAATCTGCTTTTAATGTCAATGTATGTAAATGATTCCACGCGAAAAGGTCTTATAATGTAAGAAAGCAGTCTTGATGTTAGTCTGTTGAAGTATCACTCCACTATAATCAATTGGAGCTAATAATAAAAATGTGCTAAATTCACTGTTCGCCTTTTTAGTTCTCTACACATACAAACTTATGTATGTGGCTGTGTGGTAAGAAGCTTATTTCCCAACCGCATGGTTCCAGGTTCAATCCCACAGCGTAGCACCTTGGGCAAGAGTCTTCTACTATAGCCACGAGCCGACCAAAGCGTTGTAAGTGGATTTGTTAGACGGAAACTGAAAGAAGCTCGTGATACATACTCGCGCGCGCGCACACACACACACACACACATGGCTATAGGTACATATTTTCTTGCAGGAAACCAGCGTATCCTATTGGAAAGAAACATTGTTTGCATAGACGAACTCACCAATCCATTCTCATCCCACGTCTCGCTCATTTTCTCTTCATTTTCTTGATTGTTATTTGTTTCCATAGTTTCTCTAAGGTTGTCCTATCTTGCATATATCCATTTATTATATTTATTGATATTTGCTACAATTTTTCTGCTTATTAATTCATTTACAAGTTTTATGACTATACAAACCACACACTATATATATATATATATATGTATACATATTTTTATTGTTTTCTCTGTTTTTCTCTTTCTATCTCAGTGTATCAATGTTTTTAATCACCGATTGACTGGTTATGAGTTAAAGTCGTCTGAGCAACCGGAAGTAGTAATCTCAGCGGTCCACTAATCCATCAGCCAGCCTGGAAAAACTCGTGAGTGATTTACGAAATTAAAAATTTAATTGGTTTCAGCAGATTTCTTTCTTTTGTTATTCTTGTAGCTTGTTTCGTTCAAGTTATTTTATTTTAGTACTTATTTATTTTTGCGTAGTGCATCTTATGCAGTTTTTAATGTTTTGTAGCTGTATATATATATATATATATATATATATATATATATATATATATATATATATATAATTTTTTCATAATTAAGCAGCAAGTTATCGAAATATCTTCTAAATATATCTTCAGTTGTGAAGAAGAGGCAACATGATGAGTTCTTAATTAGGCATGTAAATCGTAATGTAGGTGATGGAAGGGAGAATGATAGAGGTAGTCGGTGGTAGTAGAATGAGATTGCATAACATTAATGTTTTTTTTCTCAGGCAACCTCTGTGAACAAGGTGGAAAGTAATCGTCAACCAGTAAGCAAACTCGGTTAATATTATTCTTCTTTTAATATTATTCTTCTTTTAATATTATTCTTTACCAAGGCGGAGAGCTGGCAGAAATGTTAGCAAAATGCTTAGCGGTATTTCATCCTTCTTTACGTTAATGCCTTTCTACAATAGGCACAATGCTTGAAGTTTCGGGAGCCGGTGTAAGTCGATTACAGTTTTCAACTGGAACTTGTTTTATCGGCCCTGAAAGAATGAAAGGTAAAATGGATTTCGGTGGAATTTGTACTCGGAACGTAATGACGGACGAAATGCCGCTAAGGATTTTATCCGGCGTGCTAACGATTCTGTCAGCTCGCAATAATATTAGTAATAATAATAACAATAATTTATTAGCCACAGGGGCGTATATGAGGGGGACATCAGAAGGACAGACAGCAATTTGTGTGGGGATTTACATAAAGGATAGGAAGGAAGAAATGGAAAAGAAGGTGAAATGCAATAAAAGTATACACAGTATACAAAGGATGTGATAGCATAAATGATGCAGTCCTTATACAGCTAGGGCCAATCAAAGAACTCCACAGATCCAGGATTACCCTGACCACCAAAGGCACAAACCCTCTCTCTCCTGCTCTCCAATGTATAGGAGCATATTTAGAGTAGGGTCATTCACTCTAATTATCTTTGCATTCAGGAAATCCCACAAATTTCTGCCAAGGTTTATGCACCCCTCACACCACCCTCTTTTCCGGCCTATAAGCTAATGTTTGACTGTAAAGTATTTCACATGTGTAATTTTCGCCATTCTCAAACACTTTTCAAATATTCACTGGAAGTCAGCTTTTCTTTCTCCATCATCATCACTTTCCTCTCCAAGTGGAACATGAAGTCAGTAAAGAATTGGCCTGTTTTTAGTTCTTTTATTCTTTTCCACAATGAAATCTCTTTATCTATAGCCACCTTAATGATAAGAAACTGCTTTTCTTTCGTGGCCAAAAATAGCCAAAGGCGATTTTCGCAATGGAATTGACCGTAACCAGGTTCGTTGCAATAGCTGTTCGACATAATCACAAAAGTCAAGAATGCTTGGACATCGAAAACAATATATACAGAACGGTTTCGTTGCTCTGCGCCATCTGACATCTCGATGAGGGCCTGAAATGCATTCGACCCTCCTTTATTGCTTGAATTCCGTCCTTGTTTCCGATCATTTCTAGTGAAGCCTGTGCTATTCTTGAACTCATACATCCTCCTCCTTCTCGCAAATACAGCTATGACCAACGCTAGATTTTCATTAGTTATAATGTGAAAGCAAAGCCGAAAGATCTTAGCCTATCCCACTGGAAGCATCCTGGCAACTCTTATTATTTTTTGATGGCGCTCTTGTCGCCCCAAGCAAAAGTGTCAATCTTAGCAATCGACCAGTTATAGTCTTTATTACTGTTACTTTATTACAGCTGTGTAAACGGAGGTGGTGGTGGTGGTGGTGGTGGATGCTTAATACCGCAAAAGCTGGTAGACTATTGAGCTGGTAGTGACAGTGATATCGTTTTTATTTTGTTCTGTCACTCGTCCTTGTTGTTGTTATTGTTGATGCTGATAATAATTCTATTTTTCTCAGCTTCGGTTGCGTTGTTCAAATTCTTCTCAGCTGCAGTGTGTCTTTATTTGCTATACTGGAAACGCACCTTGCTTCTCAATCATGTCTTTGTGGGAGTGAGGGGGAGAATAGTATTTGCATCGTTGATTGACAGAAATAAGTAGTCAATTCCAAGGAAAATAGCAGACTCCCCTCACAGCACGTGTTTTTTATTATTATTCTCCCTTGATAACTGGATGTCAAATTTGACACCACA
>NC_068981.1:167698262-167705762 GCF_001194135.2 Octopus bimaculoides
GTCAATTACATTGATCTTTGTGTGTGTGTGTGTGTGTGTGTGTGTGTGTGTGTGTGTTTGTGTGTGTGTGTATGCTTTTGGTATGTGTGTCCATGTGTCTTTGTATTTGTGATTGATCCCAGTACCGTTTGACAACCGGTGTTGGTGTATTTACGTTCCCGTAACTCAGCAAAAGAGACCGATAGAATTAATACCAGGCTTATTAAAGAAAAAAAAAAGTACTAAGGTTGATTTGTTCGGCTAAAATTCTTCAAGGCGATGCTCCAGCATGACCGCAGTTATTTGACTGAAACAAGTGAAAGATAAATGGTTCAGATAGTTAACTACCTTCATTCAAAAATAAATACGAAAGCCCCCTTATCCAGCAGCAATAATATGTTATACAATTATATGTTATACGAGCTCGCCTGAGAAAAAGTTGTAGGGAAATGAAAATTATGTGACTCCCAGGGCTATGCAAATTCATGTTACTAGAAAAACAAGATATCCAAATTTTATACACTTGTCAATTTGGCATGCCCAATATATTTAACTTCTCAGCAAAGAATGTCGAAAAAGATAGAAAAACCTAAAAAATACTGGTAACTGTGCAGAAACCTAGTAATTGAAATATCACAAAATGTGAATTTTGCACAAAAAAAAAAAAAAACAGTCCTTCTAATTATAGAAAAATCGAAAAACTGTCAGGAAAGCTTTCCATGTGTGAAGTTTAGAAAATTGTCGTTTCAAGAAGCGCTTCTAATCTGTGGAATATATCGATAGGATTTAAAAAGAGGAAAAGTATACGCGAAGGAGGAGCTAACACAATTTTTTTTTATCCCTAGTCTTATAACACCTTCAGTAGTGCATGCATACTTAAAACAGTACAGTATTATAAAATAAGAATAACAATAACAACAACAGCAATAACAATAACAACAACAGCAATAATAATAATAATAATAATAATAATAATAATAATAATAATAATAATAATAATAATAATAATAATAATAATAATAATAATAATAATAATAAGAAGAAGAAGAAGAAGAAGAAGAAGAGTTTCAAATTTTGGCACAGGTCCAGCAGATTTTGAGGAGAGAGGAAGTCGATTATCTCAACCTCAGTGATTAACTGGCGCTTATTTTATCAACCCTGAAACGATGAAAGGCAAAATCGACCTCGGTAGAAATTGATTTCAGAAGGTAAAGACGGAAAGAATGCTGCTAAGCATTTTGTTGGGCGCGGTAATGATTCTGCCAGCTCACTAACTTCATCATCATCATAATAACCTGGCAGTGGTTCTCATGGCTTCTCATCTTAACTGACTAAAAGTGTTATCAAGTACATTCTTTTGCCTTGGTATATAAAAAAATGAGCTACAGCAAATATTCTACTGAATACCACAGATTTGCCTGTCAGTTGTTTGACCTTAATCAGTTGTGCATGTTTCTTAGTGGCTGACAATATGTGCATCTCTGATCATGAGCAGAAGTAGTGGGGGAGCATCATAACCGTGTGTCGAGAGGAATTCTTTGGGATTTGCATAATTCACCTCTGGAAACATGGGTGTTTTGCTCAATATCTCTAAGCAACCCTTATTCAGGGACATTCTGTGCGGGTTGGGCTACTCGACCTGAAGACAGTTCTAACTCCACCTGCAAGGTCATGCGTTTTTTGTCTTGACATAAGATCACCATGTCACGCATATATGGTTGTGATGCATGTGCCTGGTGTACCCTCATCAGACGGGTAGTCATGATGGGTATAATAGGCTTCGTATATTTTACCCCAGTGTCACTTTGATGGCATGCACTGCTCTCTCACTTAATAATAATAAATGTCCCGGTGCAATACCAATGCTTTGATGCAATATCAGGCACTAGCTCTCATGGCTTCTGATCTTAACTGATTGAAAGTGTTATCATTTACATGTTTTGTCTTGTTATACAAGATGGGCGACAGCAAATATTCTGCTCAATAACATAAATATACTTGTCAGTTGTTTGACCTTAACCCTTTGTGGCTGACGATGTGTGCGTCTCTGATCAAGGATAGAGGTAGTGGGAGAGCATCATAACTATGTGTAATAATAATAATAATAATAATAATAATAATAATAACAATAATATTAATAATAACGATAATAATAATAATAATATCAAAATGATTGAGGTAACTCCTCCTGAAGATATAGAGTCAAAATTAAAAAAAAGTGCCATTGTTATCTAGTGAACGATATTTTGACATCTTGTGTGTCTTCAACTGGCTCAAAAAATAAATTTGTCAAGCTACTTCATTTTGGTTAATATATAAAGGATTGAAGTAACTCCTTTATATATCAACTAAATTGAAGTAGCTTGACAAATTTATTTTTTGAACCAGTTGAAGACACACAAGATGTCGAAATATCATTCACTAGAAAACAATGGCACGCTTCTTTTAATAATAATAATAATAATAATAATAATAATAATAATAATAATAATGATAATAATAATAATAATAATAAAGACCAAAACAAAGAAAAAGAAAAATACTTACACGAGCTAAGCCGCTTTCTTAATTGCGGGAAGATCAAGCCAAAAATAAAAAAATAAAAAAGAAAGAAAGAAGGGAGGCGGGCAAAGAAATAATACATAATGAGCAGAATACGGTAAGTAACTGCAAAATATATGGTAATAGGAAATAAGCAATAAATATTGTCTCTGGGTACTAAGTCATGGTCAAGGAAAAATATTCTATGGACATATAAAACTCCCAGTTTTTATATATCTACAGACATGTGGATTATGCAATACCAATAGGAAAGTGATTGTGTCGGCTTACTCCGGAAAAGGTCAAAGAAAATAACAATGCAGTCATACTCTGAGATATGCCAATACACAGAAATAGAGAGATTAGGGATAATCGACCAGATATTACTGATAAGGTCCACCAAGCAATTATATAATTGACATATTAATCCCACCAAGAAATGATGATAGAGAAACTATCGAAATAGAAAGATCTAGAAATAGAAAAAACACGAATGTGGAGCTTGAGAACAAAAACAATCCCTTTAATAATAAGTGTTTTGGGAATTTTACAAACAAATGCATAACACAAGCCCCAGGACTTACAAATATTCTTTGCTACTCTAGGCACAAGGCCGAAATTTTCGGGGAGGGGCCAGTCGATTAGATCGATCCCAGTACGCAACCGGTACTTAATTTATTGACCCCAAAAGGATGAAAGGCAAAGTTGACCTCGGTGGAATTTGAACTCAGAACGTAAATACAGAAGAAATGCCACTAAGCATTTCGCTCGGCGTGCTAACGTTTCTCATTTCTTTATTGCCCACAAGGGGCTAAACATAGAGGGGACAAACAAGGACAGACAAAGCGATTAAGTCGATTACATCGACCCCCAGTGCGTAACTGGTACTTAATTTATCGACCCCGAAAGGATGAAAGGCAAAGTTGACCTCGGCGGAATTTGAACTCAGAACGTAAATACAGAAGAAATGCCGCTAAGCATTTCGCCCGGCGTACTAACGTTTCTGCCAGCTCCACGCCATGGACTTACAAATATTTATTACATACGGGAAATAGTACTGCCAGGCACCGCACACATCTTACCTAGAACATTCTCTATACAGTGAAAGTAGTAGTAGTAGTAGTAGTAGTAGTTCTAACAAAGGCACAAGGCCTATGATCTGTGAAGACAGGACCTAAGATCGATAGATATTGATTATACTGCCGATCCCGCTACTTGATTGGTAAAGAATAATCGTTGCTTTTCATTTTTCATTAGGGTTCATTCACACACACAATAAAGAGTGCTACAAAAAAAAAAAAAAAAGGTTTTACTGGAAATGTAGGGATGCAGAGAGTTCAATAAGGATGAGTGATGAGGCAAAAATATTACACGTTGTACAAATGGAAGTAATTAAAATGCGATCCAAATAAATACACATAAGTAGACTAGTAAACACAAACCCACACACACACGCGCACACACACATACACACACACACATACACACACACAAACACACACATACACACACATATATTTATATGTGTATATATAAATACATCGTTCTTGTACATGCATATATGTATGCTCATACATACATACATACATACATACATACATACGCACATACATATATACGTATATACATACATACCTACATACAGACATATATACGTACATACATACGTACATACATACATACATACATGCATATACATATGTGTGTGTACATTGATAGTGTTGTTTTCACGAACAAAAACAAAAGCACTATTGTATTTAGAATACAAAATGTAACACATACACTTTAACTGGGTTGATGTCGTTTTAGACATTGATCGTCAGCATCTCGCATTTTTATTGTTATCAGGTTATAACAATTCAGGCGTCGTTATCGCAATATTGATAATTGTAAACTAACTTCTTATTGCCTTAGAGAAGACCGTTTGTTCTGTTAAAAAAGACTCCCATTTGGTATGGACCCATATACATCCCTGTATGTCTAAATACGTGCATATATGAACAATTTTGACACGTACCTATAGAGCAGATATGTGTACCTAAATTTCTATTCTCCCGGGCCGACTAAAGGTAATGAATTTGCTAGAGAGAAACTCAAAGTAACTCTCTTACCCACAATTCTAGAAACAATGAGGTATATAACACTATTATTCAAGATTTACCTGTGCTCATTAGGAACCATAAAATAAACCAAATTCTATATACACACAAGTTTTTCAAAAGTAAAAAGAAAAAATTAACAAAAGCAACCAGAATCACATGCGAAACTGTACCCAGCAAGAACGGAACTGAGAGTTTAAAATTGCGGGCAATGTGACTCCGGAACATGTGCTAAATTATTGGAAGGTTCGGAATTTCCCTTTGAAGGTTTTCTCCAACAAAATTTCCGTGCATTTTTGTCTATGTTAGAGTTCATCAATCACGTAGCGAGGTCGATATAAGCAGCTAGTCTCCTCCTCCTCCTCCTCCTCCTCCTCCTCCTCAAATTTCTGACCTTTATGAGAAACAATGTTGGAAACCACCACCACCACCATCATCACCATCATCACCATCATCATCACCATCATCACCATCATCATCATTATCATCATCATCATCATCATCATCATCATCATCATCACCATCATCATCATCATCATCACCATCATCATCATCATCATCATCATCATCATCATCGGCAGCAGCAAAGCAGCACGTGATTGAATCGTTAGCACACCGGTCAAAAATGCTTAGCGCTATTTCTTTCTGTTTACGATCTGAGTTCAAAACACCACCGAGATCGACTTCACATCTGATAAGTACCACTTGCGCACTGGAGTCGATGTAATCGACTCGCTCCTCTCCACAGATTTCATTCCTTGTGCTTTTAGTATAAAGGATTAAAATAATATTAATATCAACAGCCTCATCATCATCATCATCATCATCATCATCATCATCATCATCATCATCATTATCATTGCAATCATCATGTTTATGTTTGAAGGGTTGATAATAATGATGCTAAATGTGATGATTATAGTGGCGTTGAGTATAATGATGTTAATATTGACTGAATAATATATTGGAAGTATAATGATAAACTTTTCTTTTTAATCGATTCCTTACTCCCTTTTTCCTCTCTCAGTCTTATAACCCCTTCCATCAATCCTGTTCTTAAGATTAAGCTGGGAAACGTATGTTTGTTTGCTTGTGTGTATGTGTGTGTGTGCGTGCGTGCATGTGGGCGTGCATGTGTGTGCGTGTGTATAAATATATATATATATATATATATATATATATATATATATATATATGATATACATATATATATATTATTTATAATATGTAATATATATACATATATATGAACTTGAATGTATGTATCTGTATGTGTAAGTCTGCACGCGTGTATATATATATATGAGATATATATATGTGCAAAAGTACACACATTTACGTGCATATGCATATACATACATACATATGCATAACATACATACGTACACACACACACACACACACACACACACACACACACATATATATATATATATATATATATGCAATGCTAAAAGAAAAGGAAAATAAAATCCGCTAATCCATTTTCATTGAATACAAAGCTATTACTCAAGATGCATATGATTTTGTGTTGTGCGTGAGAAAGAATGCAAGATGGATGATGACGAATGGAACAACACCAACAAATGCGGCTACAACAATAGCAATAACAACTACTGCAACAAACAACGTTTGTTGATTCGATATGATAATAGTAATAGAAGGAAAAAAAGGGGGTCATGTTTCCTGACGCTTTGTAGAAATATATATTTTAATAGACGGATTTCCACTAAGAACCATATAATTAACAAGGAAAATACGGCCAGCAAAATGATGGACATTGATCGTCTGCAAACAACCAAGTATTAGAAATGAAAAACGATCGACATATTCTGACAGAAGGAACTGATGGAAAAAAAAATTGACGATGAAGGAGAACACAGAAGTGAATTTAAATCAAATAAATACCCTTTAAAACAGCTTTCCATGCATGAGAATTTATAACATCGTGCACCAAACAAACTTGTGCATTTTCATACATATTTTATTATGCGCATACGTACATGTACATGCACAGACACGTATATGTATGTGTGTGTGCGTGTGTGTGTATATATATATATATATATCTATATGTGAGAACTATTTGCTATGACCCTATGTATGTGTGTGTATGTGTGTGTGTGTGTATGTGTGTGTGTGTGTGCTTGTGTATCTATGCAAATACACACCTGAATATACATGCGTGTGTATCTTTATATTTTTATCTTTTACTTCTTTCAGTCACTAGACTGCGGCCATGTATATAATTACGCGTTCGCACACACATACACAGACATACGTATTTGTATGATTGTGTATGCATATATATATATATATATATATATATATATATATATATATATACTTGATGTGTGTGTGTAAGAGACTGAGAGAGAGAAAGAGGGAGAAAGAGAAAGTGTGTGCGTGTGCGCGCATACAAAGAAAGACTATCCAGTTAATATACATCCATTTTTAAGGTGGCGAGCTGGCTGAAACGCCGGGAGAAATGCTTAGTGGTATTTCGTCTGTGTTTGTTCTGAGTTCAAATTCCGCTGAAGTCGACTTTGCCTTTCATCCTTTCGAGGTCGATAAATTAAGTTCCAGTTGCGTACTGGGGTCGATCTAATCGACTGATCCCCTCCCCAAAACTTTTGGACCTTGTGCCTAGAGTAGAAAAGAATATATACATACATACACACATACATATATAGAGAAACAGAGAAAGAGATGTCTGTATGTATGTATGTATATGCATGTGTGTGTGTGTGTGTAGCATGCACGAAACACGAACGTTGAAGATGCTTCTTTTGCAGCCATGAGGTCTGAGCAAATGGCATTTTCACTAGCCTGGAGTCGGTGCACGCGCGCACGCGCGCACACACACACGTACACACACACA
>NC_068981.1:167705849-167708017 GCF_001194135.2 Octopus bimaculoides
CGTACACACACACACACACACACACACGTACACACACACACACACACACACACGTACACACACACACACGTACACACACACGTACACACACACGTAAATCGGACAGGCTTCTTTCACGTTCCGTCCTCCAAATCTACTTACAAGGTCCGAGACTAAAGTAGAACACACTTGCCCAAGAAGTTGCGCTGAGGGACTGAACCCAAGACCACGTAGTTGGATAGCAAGCGTGTTAACCACACAGCTGCGCCTGTGCCTATAAAACTGAGAAAAGCTGAAGGCGTCTTTTTTTTGTCCTTTACTGTTTTTCACTTGGCTTTTACAAACCCCTCCCTTCGATTAAAACCAATTCTGTTTTCGGTTGAAGAAATATAGCCTCATATATTTACATGCTGCCTGTAGAATAGAATTTCATGTCTGGCAAAGAAAACCGTTTTATTAACCGTATATAATTGATGTACACCACCACCCAGCCCAACCTTGACGAACCCCCTATTTCATTAAACGTGTCAACATTAATATACATTGATTAATGTTCTTTTGTTTAGATCTATTTGGATAACTAATTTATGGCAGAGAAAACTGGAGCCATTTTTACTTTAATTTTACTTATGTCAGCTATTAATATCTCGCCTCTGAAACAATAGATTTTTCTATGGGTATACTATTCTTTAATTTCAATCAGGCTTTCTTATATTTTTCAGACCGTTCTTACGTTTATTATTTAGTTAAAATAATTTTAGCTTTCGACTTTTACGATCCCAAAGGGTTTTTCGACACAATATTTACATGCTGTAATTTATAGCTTTATGTGTGTACTTCGAGGTTTTCCTAGAAAGAATTAAAAATTTTTACTTAACATTAAGAATCATCAAACTTTTAGGGGAGGCGTTAAACAAACTTATTCGTTTATATCTCTTCACAAAGAACAAGGCGATGTAAACGAAATGATATTTATAGTGCGCGGTGGTGGTGGTGGATCATGCGAATCCCATAATCCATTGCTTTGTTAAGACTCTGCTCGAAAACATTTGAAGCAATGATTCATTATTTAGTCACAAGGTCAGCAATTTTGAAGGGAGGGAGTGTAGGCAACACCGTCAACCCCCGTACTTCATTGGGGAAAATATTCAGTCTAGGAGGGAAAGTTGTTTAGTTGACCACAGAATATTAACTGAAGAGGTAAAGTAACAAAGCTGTGCATTAAAAGTACATTTACTCACGTACTCAACAGTTTTTTTCCATCCTATCACCCTTTTATCCTATGGTCTATGGTACAATATATATTTGAACATGCAAGGGGAGTACTGAAAGGTTCCTCCTTTGGGTAAAAGAAAATACAGGAGTATCAGTTAATCATGATTTTATTCAAACACTTATTGCAACAATTCTTCATTTTTTCTAAGCCCTGTAAAAGAACTCCGATGGTTGGGCTTCCAGCCAGCCCCTTTCGTGATACCCTTAAAGCCAGTAACTTTTCAGCACCCTTCCTACTTATTTCACAAGAGTAATTTGGATCCTTATTTTAGTCATTCGATCAAATGTCTCAGATTTAGTGAATAGATATAAATTTTTGGTTTGGGGATGAAATATTCTTTTCTACTCTAAGCACAATTTTTGAGGAGTGGGGCCAGTCGATTACATCGACCCCAGTACGCAACTGGTACTTAATTTATCAACCCCGAAAGGAATTTGAACTCAGATTGTAAGACAGACAAAATACTATTAAGCATTTCTCCCGGCGTGCTAACGTTTCTGTTAGCTCGCCGCCTTTGTGGATGAAATAATGAACTACCAGATGTAATGCAGGCTTTTCCATGTGTATCTGAGCAGAAGTAGTTATTCTATGTACCACACTTCATTAACTTGACCAAATCCTCTTGATGGTTAGCATTTCATAAATGACAATCGTCCCACATCAGTTGAAGAATCATATCACATCCATTTGTCCCGCTTGTCTCAACAGAAATCGTTGATCAGTGATGTACAAGAAAGACTTAGCACGACTAGAGTAAAGTACGTCCTTGCCAACCCACTCGTTACAAGCATATATATATATATATATATATATATATATATATATGCATGTATATATATATGTATATATATACACATATATATGTATACATATATATACATATATATATATAAATAAATATATATTTATACAC
>NC_068981.1:167708201-167711160 GCF_001194135.2 Octopus bimaculoides
TATATATAACAGTTTAGCTACGTGTATTAAATATCCGAAGAATTTACTGGTTTATAGTACATATATATATATATATTCTTTATTATTACTTATTTTCAAAACCTGTAAACGATTAGCTATAGTTTGAATGACATGCTATGATTCTCTTCCAAATACTAAATCACTTTCGGCTAGTGGCGTATTCGGGTTACTCTTGTTATGAATCGCTTGTATATGTGATTTTCACACATTTGAAAGTATTTTCATTGCTTCATTTACATTTTCAGATTTTTTTTATTACATTAACACTCTAAAGACATCACTTTGTACAAAAGTTCCAAGCATAATTAAACATATTTCACTATTCTACTATGTACTCATCCAGAGACACATTTCTGTTATCTGCTTGATTGGTTTTCACGGTTTCAGTTTTATTGATATTTAATTGTAAACCCTATATCATCAAGCTCGTATACATTTATGTGTATTTTCGGTGTTTTAATTCTCAGCAAAACAATGCCATCAGCATAATTCAAATCTGCTAAACCATGTCCATAAATTCTATGAATTCCCCCTCTTTCTTCTTCAACTATTTCCTTCATTATGCAGCTTATTAGAACAGTAAACAAGAAAAGGAATAGAACACCTCATTGCAGCACTCCTAATTCATTTAAGAGTATTTCTTTAGCGTACTAACCTATTGGATTAACATCCTTTCCTACAAACCATAGCAATGTAGTACTTTCCAAACTATAACCATATACATACCATCAAATACATTTTCAAGGTCAACAAAAGCCATAACCAAAGTCCGTCTGAATTCAACGCATAATGTTCTTGGTATCTAGTCACTAAAATCTCGCAGTTATCGGAACCCGATTTGTTCATCCGTTAGTATACTGTCCAATGAAATGCATACCCTCTTCAGTCCTTTGCTACTCAATATTCTATATCCACAAATGCAACATACTCTGGGTGGGGTCCCTTTTTCCGGTATACTGTCACGTTACCGACCTTCTACTATTTAGGTATCCGTTCGATCTTCCATACATTGTGAAGCAGCTTCAATAATGCTCTTGCAGTTACGTACTTTCCGGTTTTAAGCATTTCTCTTGCAATTCCGTCTAATCTCCAAATCTTTTTCTTTTTAATTGCTCTACAGCTCCAGCTATTTCTTCAACAGTTATTTCATGTACAGACACTTCCAGCTCCTCATGAGGTTCAGGAATTACCAGAGCATTTCTCCAATTAAACGCCTTGTTCATGACTATTAAAATGTTCTTTCCATCTTTCTTGGATGTTTATATCAGATGTTATTAGTTCTCCATTAATATTAAACACAAGTAGGCTTTTTTGATCTCTTTACTTTGCCAGTAATCTTGTTTAATATTTCATAACATTTTCTGATTCCTATACAGCCTCTTGCATTAAGTAATTTATCAACTTCATCAACTTTCACTTCCGAGAATCTTCTTTTATCGCTTCTTGAGCACCTTTTCACTTCTCTATTGAGAGTCCAATATTTAGTTATTTCCACTTTAAAATCCATCTTATTCCCTCTTGTAATTTTAGTTAATTAAGATTTCATGGATTATTACATCAAGTTTTCTAGCACCAACTACTTTACTGCTTAGCTCTTAGTCTACAAAATTGTATGTTCCTTTGAGTTACTTCTTGGTATTTAACCTTCTACTGTAGATATCTGCACAGATCGTAGGTATGTATTCTTGGTCAGAGCTAGTATGGAGCTAAACAGCAAATACAAGAATACGACCACCCAGTAAGGAAACCTCTTTGTTGTCGCTCACCCTACTAGAAATAGCAGCTCATTACTATGCTATCATATCTTGCCGCAAAAAAACAAAAACATGTGAGAAAGGCTTCGAATAATGTAGTCCTAACTGCACTAGATTTGTCTACGACTGAAATACTTTTGATTATAGATAATAAATCTGCTCGAATAGGATTGATTTGGGGTTAAACACAAAGAACTACTACAAGACAACCTTTCATCCTTTCGGGGTCGATAATCGAAGTATCAGTTGAGCACTGGGGTCAATGCAATCGACTTGCCCCATCCCCTAAAATAGCTGGCTTTGTACCAAAATAAAAAGCAATTATAGTTTAAGAGGGTGAAAGTTCTCCAGATATAGCGTAATTTTCAGGAAAATTAAAGGTTTAATCTCTCCGACATATTTGCACAGTTTGCATTATCTTTTTAAGGTGCTGGGGCACCACCTTAAAGTGTTTTAGTTGGACAAATCGACCAAAGTTATATGGTTTTTTTTTATTTATGTAAGGTACTTATTCTTTTGCCGAACAGATAAGTAACAGCGACGTAAAGAAACTAACACCGGCTGTTGAATGCGGTGCGAGCTTCCACATCGTTTATAGTTTCCATCACAAGCCGTCGGCAAACCCGAGGATATAAGTAGAAGAGACTTGTTTGAGATGCCGCATAGTGGGCTTAAACCCGAAATCTCGTGGTTGCAAAGCGAGCTTCTTAAGACCTCATGAATACGAAGCGAACTTCTTGAAAATTCAGCATTATATTACCAATATATCGTTTTGGCATATAGCCATATCTTTGCATCTGCGAGTTAATTTTTTTCCGGAACTTTCTGATACTAGAAACCTTTCGTATCGCCAAAGTAATAATTACTGGTGACAAATAAGGTTGTTTGTAAAGCTTACAATTCTCACTTATTTTCTTTTTATTTCTCTCTTCCTGATTCATTGTGCTTTTTTCCCTTTCTTTTTTAATAGCACGTGGTCCATCGTTATATCAGGTATAATATCTATATTAAATATCTATATTAGCGTTTACATTTATTATATGTATATGCACATGTGTGTGTGTATGTATGTATGTATGCATATATATATATATATATATATATATATATGTGTGTGTGTGTGTGTGTGTGCGTGTGTATGTATATATATATATATATATGTATATATGTATATATATATATTT
>NC_068981.1:167711179-167713571 GCF_001194135.2 Octopus bimaculoides
ATATATATATATATATATATGTATGTATATGTATATATATATACACGCACACATTTATATATCTATATTGAAATCTGTAGTTATTATATCTATATTAATATCTGTTTTTATTAAGATATCTATATTAACATCTATATTTATTTTAATATATATGTTCTAGAATATTGCGCATATACACATGCACACATACACATAAAATTGCTTATATAGATAAAAACATATATTTGTACGTTGATAGATATACACACATTTGCATACATTTTCTTTTTCTTAATGGAAGAGATAAAGCTATAATTAAAATTTACAGCTAAAGACACTGAAATTTATTTAAAGTTTATTCAAAAATTTATTTACAAATTCATTTCTGAATTTCTTCATCATCAGTGCAGCTTTACGTGTTTAAATATATTTTTCTTAATTTATTTAAATGTGGAAGATTTAAGCTTCTAAACTTGAAATTTCACTTTGTTGATCCAACGTCTGTTAGCAGATAATTGCCTAATTTATTTTATATGACAACTTATCTAGGACGACCTCAACTCTTTGTATATTATTCTCTCCCACAGGCACGTATTTTCGCTGCAGTTCGGCGGAGCAGTTACCGACCTCGTATTTTTACCAGTGTGGCGAGTACTAAACTATTTGGCTCTAATTTGTGCTTTTAATTATCGATATCATCCCCACCACCACCATCATCATAATCATCATCATCATCATCATCATCATTACCATCATTATTTTATAATTAGTAATTTCTTCCTTATGATCACCATCATATCTGTTCACCGCTGTCGTTGTCCGTAGTCTCTGAGGTTTGTCAGTCCCATTTCATAATGAGACTAGCCACTCATCATACGCCTTCCTCCAAGTTTTCACACGGCTGGTGCTCTGAAACTTAGAGACAAATATTAGAAATATTTATTAATTACCATTGATAACTTCAACAGTAGCAGAAACAAGAAATTAATCAGTAAGATGACTGGCGGCAAAGGCATAGGGTCCGTCGAAACGACCTTATGGGTGTTGCACAGCATCACGCAGGCACCAAATAAACATTTGCAGAGAACATAAAAATAGGGTTTGGTCGGTATAAAAGTCCGTTTTTTTCGGTACTTGACTGAAGAAAGATTGTCGACCAGACAATAATCTAGACATCATTGCTCCACTTATTTCTCCTCTCTCCAGTAACAAATGCTACACACCTGAATTTATGACAATGTGAAAAAAGTTAGAGTAAAGCTAGAATACTTCAGCAGACTTTGGAAGGTGTGAAAGTCAGCGCTGTCCGCATTCAATAAGATTTATATCGTACGGCTTTTGTAACGCCACTGTTAGTATCAACATTTGATCTCCTGTGGAGATCTGCAACTTAGAAACCATGACTTGGATGATATTAATCCCCAATGGTAACTTTAACACTGACAAGCAGAAAAAGTGGGCAGCGGTGTATGGTCAGATAAAAAGTATCTCACAGACAATACTTGTTAAACAGTAAAATGAGAAATGAGCACGTCACATGCGTATACAAAAGAGGAAATCGATAACTTAAGAGTAGGTGAAGAACTCATCAATATACAACAGTATCAGCTAGATCACAGAAAAACCCGACATATTGTATCTAATCGGAAAAGGTATTCATTTGTTCAAAATTCCAAGCCACTGCACATATACAGTAGTGAGTTAGCCTGCGAAACTTCTACTAGTGATTCCACCTGAGTGCTTCAGCTTGCGATCATGCCACGAATATTTAGATTTCCGAGAGCTATATCAGCGAATAACTTAACATCTGATTAATATCCCTCTCTTTCTATATATATTATGATATGTAACATTTACTTCCAGGAAGCATTATGTGGCATTATTTTAGTAACAGTTTAACTCTTGTACTCATAATTCTCTTGTTTTTTTCCCCATTACGGTTCATCACGTGTTTCATTAAATTGTTTCATTCACCAATTCTTTACGTCATCCTTTATAACAAGGCATTATGCCACACAAACTGTATTGTTGTTTAAATTATTCTACTATTTTTTCTTTTCGTCTTATTTTTTAAAATATTTCTTTAACGGTATAATTTACATATTCATTTGTGTGCGTGCGTACGCGTGCTTGTGTGTATGCATGCATGTGAATGCATATATGTGTATATGTATATGCACATATGCACATATGCATATATGCATATATATATATATATATATATACACACATATATATATGCATATGTGTATGTGTATGTATGTATATATATATATATATATATATATATATATATATGTGTGTGTGTGTGTGTGTGTATGTGTGTGAGTGTGTGCGCGTGCGCGTGTGCGTGTGTATGCATGTATAGGATTCGCGATGCAAAGGAAAAGTCGAACTCAAAACATGATTGTAT
>NC_068981.1:167713782-167716688 GCF_001194135.2 Octopus bimaculoides
TATATATATATATATATATATATATATATTGCCCAAAGTTATATTTGAATCGGATTGTACTTGGGCATAACAATTTTAATTTAAAAAAAAATGTTCCAAACTCTTGGCCACAACTGTAGTTTATCCGTAACAATGAAACCGACAAAATGCATATTCGTATACATACATACTTACATACACATACACTTATGAAAACATATAAACATTCATATACAGAGAATGTATGTGCGTGTGTATGAGGGTCGTGGGTGAGCGCGCCTGCATATTTCGATACACAAATATATTTTATTTATACATTTTCTTATTTTGCAAACTCAAATATGATTTTATATGCTGAATCTATCTGCTGATTTACGTGTTGGTCGAGCATGGCTGGGTTAGCCAATGAAGAGCACTTTTACTTCCACCATATTTTATTTGTCATTTGTGATTAATATTGACTTGTTTTTATCATAAATGTCGTCTGACGACGCCTAATATTGCACTGCACAGAAACTTCAAGTAGTAACAAACGGCTCAACCTATTGCATTAAAGACATTTTCCTATATGTATTGAGCAGTATTTTACCGTTCATTACCACTACGTATGTTTATATGAATAAACCTATGTATAAATGTGTATATATGAATATGTGTGTGAATACGTAATATATGATATATAATACATAACATAATTTAATATAATACGCACATACACACACGCACCTACAAAGTAAACAAAGAAATGTGCCGACTTTACCTATTTCTCTCTAGACTGAAAAAATATGACGAACAGACTTAATAGATTTTCGACACTTATTGGGACTTGTTCAGAGGTGTCTACATCACTTAACCAAACGTAGAGAAACAAGTGGCCAATCCGTTTATATAAACATCAAAACGCGTAGCTTCAGAGAACTGAAACAACTAATCACTTATGTAATAAACACTTTATTCATTATCAGAGACTTTTCAACAGGGAAACCCAGTCCGCACATTATCAAGGTTTGATAAATTATAAGTGAACTTACTTTGTAGATATACAAACATGTCAAATTTAATTATTTCTCTGTAGACTGAAAAAATTATGAACAACCTAAATCAATTTTCGACCCTTATTGGTGTCTCATCAGAAGTGTTTACATCACTTGATCAATGATATAAACATATACGTATTTTTTTTTTTTTTTATGTGAAATTTTGAAGCAATGTAACAAAATTTGAAATGTGATAGATCTGAGATGAGGAAAATAATGCTATTAGTAAAAAATATATAGTTTTATAGTTATTTCTTGTGACTTCTCTCTTCTTTGTCAAAGAGTGCATGAGCAAGATTGAGTAGATGGACGAACATCAAATTTTGTGAAACACAACTTTAACAAAGGTATATTTGGAACAGAAATAAGGAAATAAGAAAACGAAATAATAAAACTATATTTTCTTTTCTTTATAAATATTACTGTAAATCCCAGACTACCTCTGATCTATGATAAAAGATGCTTTGGATATGACCATTTGTTTTATTTACCGAGATATTATGTGTAATGTGTGGAGGCGCAATGACCCAGTGGTTAGGGCAGCGGACTCGCGGTTTCGATTCCCAGACCGGGCGTTGTGAGTGTTTATTGAGTGAAAACACCTAAAGCTCCACGAGGCTCCGGCAGGGGATGGTGGCGAACCCTGCTGTACTCTTTCACCACAACTTTCTCTCACTCTTACTTCCTGTTTCTGTTGTGCCTGTAATTCGAAGGGTCAGCCTTGTCACACTGTGTCACGCTGAGTATCCCCGAGAACTACGTTAAGGGTACACGTGTCTGTGGAGTGCTCAGCCACATGCACGTTAATCTCACGAGCAAGGCTGTTCTGTTGATCGGATCAACTGGAACCCTCGACGTCGTAAGCGACGGAGTGCCGACAACAACAATGTGTAATGTGTCCTTTTTAAAGGCAGTCGGTTGTAATTAGAGATTTCCTTTTTGATTTGATATATTTGGGATTTTGATTTTTGTGTTTGTATTTCGTGAAATTCATTTGGTTTCTAACATCAAACATTAACTATTATCGCTCTAATGTTCAAACAAGCACTTTTTCCCTTCTATTAACATATCATTCTAGTTAAACTTCTTCTGTGCTTGCCATAGTTTTCGAGAAAAGTTATTAATATGTGAAGGCAGAAGGTGTTTCTTTTCACACTCATCTCTCATATAAATTTACGAAAGTTATTAATCAGTTTTCAACAAGTTTCTACTTCTAATTTGGAAGATTTTTTTTTTTACTTTCAATAAATCTTCGGCTCACCTCAAATACCTGCTGTTAATTTTCTTTCAAAACGGGTTACTAGTAACTTAACTTTATTATTCTCAGGTAGTGGTAAATAAGCAACTTTAGGTCAACGTGAAGAGTTGTAATAATATATTTATATACTGTCTCATTTTATATCCTTCGTAGCCTGTCCTTCCGTATAAATGGCTTGTGCCAAAATATTTGAGTCCTATAAACTGGCTTCTCTTCAAGGCTATGAAGTACAGTTCTAATTATTTGCTGACTCTCTACAAATTTCGAATAGAATACACATACGAAAACAGTTCATATATCTGGTACAATGGTTTTTCTACACGCTCAAACATCACAGACCTCATCTAGTAGAACATCTGACTTATTTACAAAAAAACTTTCTTACCAACACACTTAAACTTCTTGCCCAGAGACGGTAGACGGTTTATCTTCTCGTTCCCTTTCTCTTCCTCTTCTCCTCTTCCTCTCCCTCCTTCTCTCTCTATCTCCTCCTCCCCCTTCTTCTCCCCTCTCTCTTTTTATCTATCTATCTATCTATCTATCTATCTATCTATCTATCTATCTATCTATCTATCTATCTATCCATCTATCTATAAATATATATATATATATATATATATATATATATATAT
>NC_068981.1:167716904-167721122 GCF_001194135.2 Octopus bimaculoides
TATATATCTGCATCTTCTGTTACTACAATGGCACCTGCCACTGGAATTCTCTCTCATTCGCATTTTACTGAACCTAGATTACATTGATTTCATCAGTTTTAAGAGATTACGAATGCATTTGGACACTGCTCTTCCTTCTCTTGACGAAGCCATAATAAAATTGAAAACATGAAAACTGTCTGTATGTAGTTTGAAGGCCATGGCTAATTAAAACACTCTGAAGACCATAGCAGCTGTGAATCAGCCACGTGGAGTTTGGGTGAATACGGTCTAGGATGATTATGTGTAGTAACACTAACATCTTAAATGTTGCGATTCAGGTTTTACCGGTGAAGATGTGAGATCATCAGGAGGTAAACAATGAGGACAAAACTGTTCTTTGAGATACATCAAAGTATGTTTCAGAGAGAGAGAGAGAGAGAGAGAGAGAGAGAGAGAGAGAGAGAGAGAGAGAGAGAGAGGGGTTGGGGTAGTTGCATTGGTATAAGATAAGAGAAACGAAATATGGAAGAAGATCACAGATAGGCATTTTCGTCATCAGATTCACATGCCAGAAAGTATCAAATATTGTTAAAAGAAACCTATCCGTCATATTAGATTTCCCAGAGACACAATTTGTGTAGCCAATCTTATATACACTCAATGTCTTTGACAATTGCGATACATTAGAGAACTTTTAACTCTAGATGTCGTATATTATAGCCAAGAGAGCGATATATTTTCTTACAGGACCACGATAATTGCGAGCCAACGCTGTGGCCTGTTAGAAATAGCGACTAATATTTTCTCAAATCACGTGCTACTCTACATATTGGGTGATGTAGTCCTAGATACACTGTGCTTGAAATAAAAACGAAATGCTCATGACTCGAACGTCTTTGATTGTAGATCAACTTAGTCAGAGCTTGCCAGGGTTAAGCAACAACAACAATAACAGTAAATAACAACAACATCAACATCAACAACAGCAACAACGTCAACAGCTGCATTCTGTCTAGCTGCTAACTATAATTAATCCGCAGAAATCAAGCGACTGTTCTCAGAATAATTACCAATTCTACCTTTAACATAACTTTCACTCTCTCATTTGTTTTAAACAGTCGTAGAAAATATCCTACAGTTACGGAAAGAACAAGTGGACCATTATCCATTTCCAAGGTTTTCATACTTTCCTGTGGAGAATCAATATTTAATCTCCAATTATCCTATTTCGTATGGAATTCCAATTTATTCTGTTTGGCATTTGATAATTTTGAATTATAAGTGAATTCCCTTTTCTTTTTGTAAAGATATTATGAAAATATTTCTTTGTTTTTAACCTTCGTCTGAAAGCCACATACTGGAAATATTATATAAAACGTCTTTAAAAACATATTCATTATTCAGATGCATAGAATATTGAAAATATTAGATACATTATTATAATTTAATATTTAATGCGTAAATATGCTTACATACATACATGTATACATACATACAGGCAGATAGATAGATAGATAAATAGATAGATAGATACATACATACATACATACATACATACATACATACATACATACATACATATATACATACATACATACCATACCATAACATAACATATTGACGTTTCAAGGTTAAATGACCCCATTATCAGGATGTCACATCGTAGAATTACCGTTGCAGTTTGTTTTCTATTTATGCATTCCAATTATTATTACTATCTTCCACTTTGGTGTAAAGATTGTGGCGATTAATAGATTGTCGCAAATGGATAATTTTAACGCATTTTCTATATATTGATTCTGACTCTTTGGCCTTGGGTAGTATTGGAATATCATTATAAAAATTTGTCGCTAATTATTGTTTATTCAGTGGGATATTATATATAATATTCCATAATATTATATAACGGTGGTAATTATTTGAACAGTTACCGTTACAAGAACAGCATTAAGTTATATTAAGTAAATGCATTGTGACACCATCTTGTTGAACATGCATTAATGACCTACGTGAAAATGTATCCATTCTTTCTGTGAATATTTCTATATCAATAATATATCAATATCACGTTTAATCGAAATACGAAAGCTGTAAATTTTATTTAATCATATGAAGTCACACTAGCACATCACTTTTCCAAAGGTTAATAATGAATATGAAACAAGAGTGCTTTGTTAAGTATTTAAATATTATGGTTTGGTTAATTCTTTCTATTTGTGGGTTCTACGTTTAGATTTATGTGACCTTTAGTCATTTACTTGTCGTCTACCCTTTAAAGATGTAGTATCAAAGCCCTCGAAAACTTGACTGTACATGTATGTATGTATGTATGTATGTATGTATGTATGTATGTATGTATGCATGTATGTATTCTTTTAATTATTTGAAATCTTCTTGCAAGGAAGGAGCTGTTTTCTAACAAAGACGCAGCACTCCCATCGTTGAAATGGAAGTAACAAAAAACAAATTCAGGTTTTAAACTTTAGAAACGTCCTGCATATTTTCACTATTCCATTCACAGATTGCATTGGTAATGTATGAAGTAGCTAGCCGATTTCTTTTCCTGAAAACCACAGCTTATGTAGATTGTCTGCAGAGATTTACTTTCAAAACCAAGTGCACCAACCATTATTGGTATAAATATGAATTTATAATCGAGATATAGAAACTGGATGTTTTGAAATAGTTGTCCGTAATTATCTTCTCTCACTTTGATTTTCAAAGAGATATTTACATCAACAGAGCAACTAAGCTCTATGACGATGTATATGTACGTCTCTTCTACTTTTTTAATTATTATAAATCTTCCACTGAGGAGGGAGCCGGTTTCCAACAAAGATACAAGGCTCCATCTTTGGGATGTAGTTAACACAGACGAATTCACATTTGGAACTTGAGTAAAGTGTTGCAAATTTTTACTGTTCCATTCACAGATTGCACTTATAACGTACGAATTGCCGGTCGATTTCTATTTCTGAAAATCCCAGTTTATCCAGATTCTCCTTTAAGCATTTACTAACAAAACCTAGTGCTCCAATTATTATTGGTATGAATATAAATTCATAGTCTGGATATAGAATCTGGAGTTTAGAAGCAGTTGTCCATAGATATCCTTTTTCTTTGATTTTGAAAGAGATATTTATATCTGCAGGGCATCTAACCTCTCTAATGGTACATACCTTTGCCTCTCTGTCCCAAACAACAATATTTGACCTGTTATGTCTACATTTCACAGATGGGAATATCCAACCAGTATTCCTTGAGTTGGTGTTTATGAATGTTTATCAACGCCGTGTATATAATGACTGCCATACCATCAAAATGATATAAAATTAACTCTCTTAATAATACTGATATACAAAATACCCAAATTTCATATTGTAATTAATTTATACTTTATAATGTGTAACACATAACTTGTTTATAATAACCCGGCCTCGGTTCACTTAGGTGAGCTTCAGCTAGCAGCAACTGAAGCTTCAGCTATTTGCTAAAAGCATCGTTTTGAACAAAGATTCTGCAGTTATATTTTCTAACGAGAATCACAATTTGCGTAATCCAATTGATATAAATTAAAAACCATTCCCAGTTTTAATACATTCGAAAAGTCTCTCGGGGTGCCGTAGATTACACAGAGCTGCATACATACGGAAGTGATATATGCTTTAGTAGAATAACGCAATGGTCGTTGCCCTATGTAGCTGTCAATATAATAACAATTTAAAATACAGAAGAAACAAGTAATACTCTATGTCGGTAATAACCGCTTGTGAAGTTACTAGATTTGAATTAGAGTCGAGAATATGTTTACTTCGAGAAAAAAACATTTTTCCTTTTTCGTAAAGTTAATTGTTTACTGTTTATAGTTACATTAACCTCATAACATTACTTTACATGCTCAAAACTAAGAGCTTTCAAAAATGCATTCTCATCGACGAAGAGCTTTTCTTAAAACGTCTATATTCTCGTTTTCCCATGATGTACGACCTTATCAAAATTTGCAGATTTCATCAATACTGAATTATATGTTACTACTGTAGCTAAATCGGAACTTTAACTGCTGTGGATTCAAATTTAACTAGAGTAGGTTTTGATAATTTGGGATTTTGTTAACGTCTACATGTGCTTCATCTAGCAAGTTTAATCAACTCAGTTTTTCGACTCAGTTTTTCGAAACGCACACAAGTAGATACACAAGCACACACACACACACACACACACACACACACACACACA
>NC_068981.1:167721132-167721874 GCF_001194135.2 Octopus bimaculoides
CAAACACACACATACGTACACATACAAACACATATACACACAAACACACACACATACAAGCACACACATACTCACACGTGCACATAAGTATACACACACGCAAGCAGCCTTTTCTCTATAATTCAGCATGTCAATTCGGCAATTTTATGCCTAGTTACGCAATACTTTAATACCTCCACCGACAACACCATCGACACCACTACCTCCATTACTACTACTACTACTACTACTACTACTGCTGCTGCTGCTGCTGCTACTACTACTACTACTACTACTACTACTACTACTACTACTACTACTACTACTACTACTACTGGCGAGATCAATGCTTAACGAAATCAATATACCAGAAACAAAGTCACCTGAAGTTAATTATTCAATATAGCTTGTACTTGATTACATAGGTATGTATGTATGTATATATATATATATGGGAGAATGTACGAAAAAAAACAACAACAGACGAGGACAGGTGGTGTAAACAACAAAAGGATGTATTAGTATGACGCTCGGGAATACGGAAATTCTTTAACGTTTCGAGCTACGCTCTTCATATATATATATATATATACAGAGAGAGAGAGAGGGGGGGGATTAGTTATACAATTCATTAGAATCTAGGCATATCAACAAGTAGGTCGCCAGGACTGGCTGGGTGTTTAACATTGAGCTTACAGTATAGCAAAACAACCATTAGTTATCATTTGTTGGTAGTATACTGCAAGTATGTACATGTACAAAT
>NC_068981.1:167722734-167725859 GCF_001194135.2 Octopus bimaculoides
GTGTGTGTGTGTGTGCACTCTCACATATACAGTGACGGCCATAATGTAAGGGTCAGTAAGAACAAGTGCATTGAAATATTCATTATTGAAGATTAACAAAACGTTGAGACTAGATATTTTACACATATTTAGATATATCTAATGTCTATTTTTCGTGAAAATTTCAAGTGAATGGAATAAAGTTATGAGGAAAATTTCAAGGGAATGGAATAAAGTTATGAGGAAAATTTCAAGGGAATGGAATAAAGTTATGAGGAAATAAACAAATAATCTTCCAAACTGCAACGGCCAAAAGTTAAGGGTCACTTAGGAAAAGTGA
Source organism: Octopus bimaculoides (assembly GCF_001194135.2). Lineage (NCBI taxonomy): Eukaryota > Metazoa > Mollusca > Cephalopoda > Octopoda > Octopodidae > Octopus > Octopus bimaculoides. Next base: position 167,723,054 of record NC_068981.1, read on the forward strand.
ACAAAAAGAAACCCTTACTATTAATATTTTGTGAACGTCTCTTTACTCTCAATGACTTCCTGACATATGTTATCACAGGACTGAATCAATTTCTTGCAAAATGATGGAATAATATTGAGTTCATTATGGTGCTTTGGATTTCTCCTCCGCGTCCCATCTCCAATAATCTTCCAAACGTTTTCTATAGGGTTGAGATCTGGACTTTGAGGTGGCCAGTCCATGAGATCAATTCCTTCATCATTCAAAAAATCCTTGACTCTCTTCGCAGTGTGACAGGGAGAGTTGTCCTGCACGAAGATAGGAAGTTGAACTGACCAAGATCAGAGATGTGGAAGGGCATGCTGTCTAAGAATCTGTTTTGCGCGATAAGTTGACATCGGATGTGGAGCTAAACTCGCGAGATATCTCAGCAGCACTCTCAAACCTATCCTTCAGTGACATTCTAACCATAATACGATCCTGTCTTGGTGAAGTTTTACGACGTCTACCGGTTTGGGGTTTAGCATCTGTCGATCCTGATGACTTAAAACGAGCTACAACACTTCTAGACCTTCCTACAGTAGTTGCTATCACAGAATTTGACTTGCCTATTCGTGAAGGTACACAATCCTTTGTTCTTCATCACAGAACGCCGGTCGTCTCTCACAAGTCACCATGTTGACAGTTGAATGTTCCAATAATGTAAGATCATAAGAAGTAAATGTTAGCCCATTAACAGTCTTCTAAGTAACAAATACCTCGGTTTGTAGTTTATTTTTTCTAAGTGACCCTTAACTTTTGGCCGTTGCAGTTTGGAAGATTGTTTGTTTATTTCCTCATAACTTACGAAATATTTATTCCATTCCCTTGAAATTTTCACGTAAAATAGATATTAGATATATCTAAAGATGTGTAAAATATCTAGTCTCAACGTTTTGTTAATCTTCTATAATAAATATTTCAATACACTTGTTCTTACTGACCTTTATATTATGGCCACCACTGTATATCCTTTATCTCATATTTGTTTCAGTCGTTGACTTTGAAGGATTATAGTCGAACAAATCAACCCTAGTACTATATTTTCAAATCTGGTGCTTATTCTATGAATATATTTTGTCGAATCGCTAGTTTACGGGGAGGTAAAGAAACCAATACCGGTTTTCAAATGGGGGCAGGAGTATAAACAGGGACGCAAAGACACACACACAAACACAAACACATGTATATATACGGCTGGTTTGCACACATTTTCCGTGTACCAAATCCGCTCACAAGGTAATGGCTACCCCAGGGCTATAGTAGAAGTCACTTGCCCAAAGTGCCACGTAGTATGACTGAACTCGAATGCAAGTGGTTACAAGGCGAGCTTCTTAATTACGCAGCCAGAGAGAGAGAGAAAAACAAAGAGAGAAAGAGAGAGAAACAAAGAGAGAGAGAAGGAGTGAGAGAAGGAGTGAGAGAGTGAAAAAATATATTTATACAGAGATAGAGAGAGAAAGGTGGGGAGAAAATGCTGTCTTTTCTGAATTGTAGAATAAAGTGGATATTTTGTAAACAGTATAAAATAGCAACCATATCATTGGTAAACAAATAACAACAGACATTTTTATCTCTCTGTGGGCAGAAGCAACCTCTCTTTCTGTCCACAGGGAGATAAAAAGACATCTGCTTATATTATCCAATCTATTCCATTATACATCACAGTAACTGGTTTAAGGCGGGTACTGTTTACTATGATATACCTTAGTGTACATTTCAATATATCAGTCATATTGTTGTTTAGTACATCAATAATCAAATCCATAACTATTTCGGATGTTTCATGTCCTTTGCTTTAGGATCTTTAAAATTTTGACCTTGTCAAATGATCCGTAGAAAACTGAACTGAAAGAGAATTAAAAACGTAGCTTGTGCCTACTCTATGGAATGTCCTCCAATTTCCACCAATATTTTAATACGGTTAAGGCGGCGATCTTGCAGAATCGTTAGCACGGACAAAATGCCGCTAAGCATTTTGCCCTACTTTAAGCTGTGGGTTCAAACTTCACTGCGGTCGACTTTGCCTTTCATGCTTTTGGGGTCGCTAAAATAAATGCCAGTTGAGGACTGGGGGCGATGAAATCGACTTACTCCCTTCCTTGAAATTGTGGGCCTTGTGCCAATATTTGAAATCAATATTTTAATACAACTAAGACAGTGACCTGGCAGAATTGTTAGCACGCCAGGCAACATGCTCATCGGTATTTCGTCCGTCTTCACACGTTCTGAGTTCAAATTCTGCCGTGGTCGACATTGCCTTTCATTTTTGTGGAGTCGATAAAATAGGTACCACTTGAGCACGGGGATGAGATAATCGACTTAGCCCCTCCTCGAAATTGTTCGCCTTGTGCGAAAATTTGAAATTATTATTATGAAGGGCTCGAAGGTAGTTGAGCTGACAGAATCCTTAGCACGTTGTGCAGAAAGGCCAGCAGCATTTCGTCCGTCTTTACATTCTGAGTTCAAATTCTCTCGAGATCGACTTAGCCTTTCATCACTTTCGAGGTCTATAAAATAGGTACTCGTTGAGCATTGGGGGTCGATTTCATCGACCTTAACCTCTCCTTCAAACTGCTGGCCTGGAGCCGAAATCTGAAACCAATATTACGATGTCCTCGAAGGCGGCGAGCTGGCAGCGTAGTTAGCCCACAAGACATCGGCAGTAGCAGCAATAGTAGTAGTAGTAGTAGTAGTAGTAGTAGTAGTAGTAGTAGTAGTAGTAGTAGTAGTAGTAGTGTTAGTAGTCGCAGCAGCAGCAGCAGTAGTAGTTGGTGGTGTTGTTGTT
>NC_068981.1:167726074-167727051 GCF_001194135.2 Octopus bimaculoides
AGTAGTAGTAGTAGTAGTAGTAGTAGTAGTAGTAGTAGTAGTAGTAGTAGTAGTAGTAGCAGCAGCAGCAGCAGCAGTAGTAGTAGTAGTAGTAGTAGTAGTAGTAGTAGTAGTAGTAGTGATCCACTGGTGTTGGTAGTGTTGGTAGAGCTGCAGAAGAGTGGTGTTAAAGTATTGCGTAACTATGAATATAATTGCCGAATTGACAGCTTCGATTAAACGGAAAAGACAGCTGGTGCGGGCGCGTGGAAATGGATGTTTACGCGTGTGTTAATGTTTGTGTGTGTGTGTGTGAGTGTGAGTGTTTGCGAGTGTAAGAGAGAAGAGAGAGAAAGCAGAGGGAGAAAGACAAAGAGAGAGAAAGATAAAGAGGGAGAGGGAGAGAGAGAGAGAGAGAGAGGGGGGGAGAGAGAGAGAAAGAGTGCGAGAGATTGATTTCGGGTGTGAAAAAGTAAAAACAAAAGTCCGTATACATGCAACATGTATTTCATACGAATCTTAATGAAACGCAATGAAATGCTCGAACAAAAAATTATAATTATAAATAAAATAGAAAAATAAACAAGAAACAACAACAAAAATTATATACATACATACAGTATATGTATATATGTATGTATGTATGTATCTATATACATGTATATGTATATATACATATATAGACATATACATGTATATATATAAATATATATATACACACACGGTTACATATACATACATATATATATATGTGTGTATGTGTGTATGTATGTATGCATGTATGTATGTATGTATGTATGTATGTATGTATGCATGTATGCATGTATGCATGTATTTCTATAAACGCTGTCGAGTTAACAACTGCAGCACCCTCTTCAGGCAAATTTTCCAAACTGAAGCCATATGAATAGTGAAACAACAGTTTTCTTCCTTCTTATGAATTATTGTGAAAACTGAATCTTACTGGGGTAATGACACCTATACAGTATTTCAGATAA
>NC_068981.1:167729596-167742096 GCF_001194135.2 Octopus bimaculoides
ATATATATACGACAAGCTTCTTTCAGTTTTCGTCTACTAAATCCACACGCAAGGCTTTGGTTGACCCAAGGCTTTAGTAGAAAACACTTGCCCGAGGTGCCACGCAGAGGGATCGGACTCAGATTATAGAACATATCTATAGATTATCGTTGTTGGTCTTCTTGTCTCCCGCTTATCTCTCTTAAATCATCTGTCAAAAGATATCTGCTTAGTTATTTTTCTTTTCTGAGGTGTAGTTGCCCGACAAGGAATTTGATCTGAGGCTGTATTGAAACTAAAACAGTTATCATGAAGATACACTGAGATTGTCAACTTCACTTAAATATTTATTATTTGGTATCAAAGTTTTCGTCACACCAACTGAGGCCTAGTCACTGATGCGGTTTCACTGCATCTGGTTTATGGCGAATGTGTTAGCATATATAGGCTTCAAGGCTATTAATATACATTTTTATAGACGAAAAATTATATTTATAACGCTGAAATCTATATATGCTGACCGATACCCTCGCTACAAACTAGCTGCAGTAGAACTGCATCATTGATCAGGATGCAATTGGTGAGTTGCTGCAACGAAAATGTTATCCCCAAACGATAAATGTTTAAGTGAAGTTTACTGTCTTCATATGTTTTTGAATGACTAATATGCGCATTCCACATTGTAGTTGGTTAATTTTTCTTTTCTTTATAAATTTTCTTGTAGCAGAAAATAGCCTCGAGAATAACATCAGATGCTTTTGTAAATCTGTCAGTATTTGTGGTTGTGACCCAAACAGAGCCAATGTTTTCTCAGTCATACTGAAGTCTTCAACCATTTGCTTATAGCTAGACTTCTTACATTCCTCAACTTTGTATTCCTTTTCACTGACTTTTTTTTCTGGACCGTCTCTGAATCCAGTACAATAGAATTCTCATTGCATATTCCTTTGTGTAACATTTCAACACATCATCGTTATCGTCTGCTTCAGTTTCTATAATTGCTTACCCAGTTTCATCCGGTTCTTGTCCACTGAAGTGAAGTATTTCTGAAGAAATCTTTTGAAGTTATTGCTAAATTGCATGCACAGCTTCTTCCAAACATCTTTTCATATTTCTTACTAAAATTGATACGACTGATATTCAGTTTGAATTTGATTTTCACTAAGTTTTCAACAGTAAGAATATTTGAAACAATTGCAATGCTGGAACGGAATGGATGTGTGAAATATCTAGTATAGTGGTTAATGAAAATATGACCCCAGAAATTTAGGGATACAAGATAAAAGTGTGTCGGTGATTTGGGTCGGAAACCCTTTGAAGAACGCTCTGCTCGACTGAGTCGATACAACACCAACAAATTTCTTTTTCAGTTAGTTGCTTTAGATCAGTAGGACTTACATGTATTTATTATGTGATGTGATTAAAACAGCCCACTCTACTGGGATTGTCCCGTCAATTTTGTGGGACTTGGTTGTTATTTTATTACAATGAAACTTATATAAGTCTATCTATATGTGTAACTAAAGCACTGCCCAGTCCTTCCCCTTATCGTCTGTATACTTTTTCTAAATAACTCTTACCTTGCTCCGTCTCTGACACAAGCAACCATCCTGAAAGAAAGAAAGAGTTTGTGTGTGTGTGTGTGTGTGTGTGTGTGTGTGTGTGTGTGTGTGTGTGTGCGTGTGTGTGTGCGTGTGTGTGTGTGACTATGTGTGTAAGAGGGAGAGAGAGAGTGAGTGAGAGAGAGGGAGTTGATGTGGGAATACAAAACCTGAGTCAAGTTTATTTCAAGTCAACGAAGTCAAGTTTATTTCAAGTCAACATCGGCGAGGTACACTTCAAATTCAAAAGTTATAAGACAAATTTTTCTCGGATCACACCCAACATCTAATACTACGAAAGCACACAATGTACAATTTAATCTATGCAATTTCATGTATACAAAAACACGCGATAATATTTATATTACATAAACTAGAAGAAAACATCCTGGTGGGGATGGGGGACGGTGTTTCTCCTAGAATCATTAACAAAGTGAATAAATATGCGAAGGTATGCTGTTGACGTAGTTTATCGCATTCCCTATGATGAAGAGAGCAAATCTCATGACTCGAGTTTGTTACACAATCACACACGTTAGCTTTACATTTGCCTTTGGCCTCATCAGGATTCGTAAAACAATGAGGGTTATGTGGTATCAGCATATTTTCTACTACTACTACTACTACTAATACTACTACTACTACTACTACTACTACTACTACTACTACTACTACTACTACTACAATACAGAGATCTATAATCTTATGAGCAAATATTAATTAGGATGAATCTAATTTTTATTGTTGTTTAGCCCCTGCGCCAACGCTGATTGAACAGATAATCCGACCACCTTCCTTAGCAACAGCAGCAGCGGTAGTGTAGGGATGGTGGTGGTATTATTACTATTACTATTATTATTATTATTTTTATTATTATTATTATTATTATTATTATTATTATTATTATTATTAGTAGTAGTAGTAGTAGTAGTAGTAGTAGTAGTAGTAGTAGTAGTAATAGTAGTAGTAGTACAATTGTTTCTAATTTTGGTACAAGGCCAGTAATTTTGAGAAGAGGGCGGTAGTCGATTACATAAACGCCAGTACTTGACTGGTATTTTATTTTAGCGGTCCCAGAGAGACGCAAGGTAACGTTGACCCTAGCTAAATTTGAACTCAAAATATAAAGAGCCGCAAAGAACGCTGCAAGTTATTTTTTCCGATGTTTTAACGAATCTACAAGCTCACATCTTTGTATATAATAATAATAATTTATAATAATAATAATAATAATAATAATAATAATAATAATAATAATAATAATAATAATAATAATATTTTTTCCAGTATGGGCAGAAAGCCTGGAATTTTTGTTCAACTGGTACTTATTTTATCGACCTCGAAATACACATCTCTCGAATAATCATGTAACCTTTTAAGGACATGCTGACTTCTAAAAGTCCGTATATCAATTCTCGTCATTTTCGCATTTATCACCTACTCATATTACTCTACAAATGTGACAACATGTAAATAGCCAATGTAGTCCTTGATGTCTCTGACTGTTGCCCTTGACTGATCCTGACTCGTGCATTGCAGTACATGAGCCTATAAGTGGGTATATACACCACTATCTCTGCTTGAGGTTTTACCTCGACCTGATCTTCATCACCAAGCATACACTGTTGAATGCCTTGTTCTGGACGATAAAAATTACACTCCTCTATAACTTGGGCAAAGCTTCTTGTCGTTTTAGAACATAAACAAAGTGCCCTTCTCTTCACTAGGCAGAGACATATCATTTTTCCCCTTGGTTGCTTCTGTACAAACTTCTCGGGCAAGGAGGCAGAGTCTTTTGTAACACACGGCTGCCAGGCATTTTACTTTGACTGGACCTTGCCCATTTACAAAATTTATTTATCGAAGTTGATATCTGCAAAACATTGTTTTTTTTTTTCTTTGTCGTTAAGTGAATCACCGAAGCTATTTCAGTTGCATGTATTGCCACAGAAAGGATTCCTGGAGATTAAAAAAAAAAATTTTATTCGTTTTCATTGGAGTTTCTTTGCGAGACTGTTGTCTCAAACTCTCCTCCTCGACACACAAGTAAATTAAATAAACTGAGAGGAAAAGAATAATTTTTGTGCCTTTATAATTAATAATCGAACGCAATATTGCAAACACACTGGAACACACACACATACACATATACACACACACGAACGCACACAGAAAACATGGTAACTTTTAGATAAAATACTGTAATCCAAAAACAGGAGTGATGCATAAACATGTCTTGTCAGGTCAAAAAATACTGATGACGACAACATTAAGGATAGTTGTGATTGTGGTAGTAGTAGTGAATAGGGCGGTGATAACTTTTTATCTATCACAAAGTGCGTGCAGTTATCTTTAATTACATTACAATATTTTTTTTTCAGGAACGTATATGATATATGACCAAAATCCTTTGTTAGTGACAGAAGCAGTACTAATACCAAAAGGTAGTCTTTATATCCAGCTTAGCGTAAACTCCTTCTTAGAACACTGAATACTGTGTTATTAGCCTTGAAGGAACCTCTCATATAGGCAATTGGTGCATAAAAGCATAGGCATAGATCTTAGCAGATGTGAATCATCTGTTATGGACGCCGGAACTCCCATATCATGTGATTTCATTCTACTGGAACACGTCAGTGAGAGGTGTCAAGTCATTGAATTCCAATCAAATCCTGCTGCAACGATATATAGAATATCAGCATCTGAAAAGATGCTGATGTCGGAAATAGCCAGCAGGCTAATTAAATATTAATCATTAGCGACGGTAGCAGTATTAATGTCAAACAATAATCTTCATATTCAATTTAACATGAACCCCTTGATAAAACAGCAAATACTGTGTTATTAGATTTGAGAGATCCTCTCATATAGGCGCTTGGTGCATAAAAGTACAGCACTAACAAATCATAGCAGACGAAATTCGTCTGTCATGGGCGCTAGGATTCTCACATCAGGTGACTACGGTCTATTGCACCTCATTAGATGGGAAGCACCGGTCACTGCATACTTGTCAAATCTCGCTGCCATGTTATATACAATATCAACATATTTTCTACGCTATCTCCACCGACGGGAAAGGAGTATCTAACGTTTTAGGTAGTGCAAGGTTTCTACAAACGTAGGCTTGCTAGGTGCAGTTATATTACACCAAGATGCACCACACGGTTACTTTGGCTTAGTGTCGGACAAAATGTCCATCTGACTTTACTTTCTCATTTCAATTACTGGTGAGGTAAAATTTGGATTTCATTTCTCCGTGGTATCTAAAAGAATGCGCCAGACAAGTACCTGGGTCGATGGCATCGAAGAAAACACCCCAACCCCATAAATTGCTGTCTTTGTGCTTAAATTAGAAAAAGTATTATTATATATTATTATACAATATCTTTATGAAAACCAAAGTACGAAGAAACTAATAGAAGTCTGCGTCGATAATGAAATTTATTTAGTAAAGTTCACACATTTGAATGAGTGCAAACAGTACAAGGTGGCGTAAATATTGACGTTTCGAGTAAAGCTTTTCTTCGAAAAAAAAGAAGTAATTATTTTAGAATTATAATTTCTCACTCTCTCTCTCTCTCTCTCTCTCTCTCTCTCTCTCTCTCTCTCTCTCTCTCTCTCTCTCCCTTTCTCCCACTTTCTCTCTGGCCCAACCACTCTCATTCTCCCGGAGAGCCGTCAGTATCTAATCTTTCCCACGGCATGCGAACTTTGTTAAATTCGTTAAATTTTTTATTAAGTCATATAGTGTGAGGTGAGGTTTTGCTTTGGTATTGAGAAGCTGTTATTGTCTCTAACGTTAATGTATTATCGATGTTTTACGTAATCTACTTTGATGTTTTCAACTTGATTGTGTTACGAACTGCATGAGTGAACATCCAGTGGTGTAGACCTATTTCTGTACAAATAGCTGTAATCCTAAAACATCAAGCAATGGCTGTTGTTCTTGTTGTTATTGTTGATGAGAGTGATGAGGATGATGAAAATGTTTTTGTTGTCGTTGTTGTTGCCGTGTAGCACCAGGTCGGTCGTAATAGAGCGGATATCGGTGATCAACTTAACAACTAGATGTGGTCGGCAGATCCACAGCAATGGATGCTCAATGCCTCTTTGTAGCTGAGGACTAGAGGACCAAACAGCACATTGTAACGTGCAGAGATTATTGTAGATGGTGCAGTTATGCCGTCTGGACATGCCATATGTATTCTTACTACTATCAAATCTGTTTCTATACGAAGGGGAGCTGAAAAGTTGCTGGATTTGGGTAAAAGAAAATACAGGAGGATCAGTTAATTATGATTTTATTCAACATATTCTCCTCTCAGATTCTCACACTTATCGCAGTGGTCCTTCAGGTTTTCTAAGCCTTGCAAAAGAACTCAGAATGTTGGGCCTCCAACCAGGTCTTTCACGATACCCTTAAAGCCAGGAACTTGTCAGTACTCTCTCGTAAATCCATAGTGTTTTTATTTCACAATGAAGACGAAAAACAGGAATTAAATCAGAAAGCAAACAGCGGCTGATCTGCAACAATTAGTGATGATGTAGTGCATCTCTGTGCAATACAAAAACGAATGGTAACTATAGGCACTGCTGGAATCTTTGGACTTTGCGTAATATTTGTTTCGACTGATTAAGACACCAGTATCCTTAGGATACTGTAGTAGTATTAGTAGTAGTAGACTTTTGCATTTGAAGGATTTAACTGTAAGGTTTGCAATCTCTTGCAAAAATTAACTGTGCGCCAATTTTCCTTGCAACTTATCATAACAAAGTAAAAAGAACATAAAACAACGAAACTCGCATCATTATAGACTCTTCGCAAATCACATTCACAGTCTACCTGCCCAACTAAAGAAAATTACCAAAAACGACACGCATCCTTGGCATACGAAGAAGATAGATGATGCTGTAGTCGTCGTCGTCGTCGTCGTCGTCGTCATCGTCGTTGTTTTTGTTGTTTAATCCCAGATCTATTCGAATAGAGAACGAGAATACTCTACGTGGTTTTATTCGGTCAGTCTCGGAGCAACAGGCCGCTACAACATCTATGTTGTGTCTTGTCTACTGTTTGCATTTCAGTGCCTTACTGTTTGTTCTTGTTGCATCTGTTCCTGACTCATCTTCCATTTAGAAACCTCTTTTTTTTTTTAATGTATTTTCTATGTCGTGTTGGGGTGTTGTGTGGTGATTGGGAATAGTGGGTGTATATCCACGTTGTGATTTGATAAGGAAGAAAACAAAAGTTGGTGATGCCAAGAATTTAAAAGAACCATAGCCGTCACTTCCAGTCGAATAGGTCACAGTAGAATGTACCATGCTTCCGCTACTTGTTTTAGCATATGTAGTGGCGATCAAGTAGGTGGCGAGCAAACGTGTGGCAAGCAAACGGGTGGCGAACAAACGGGTGGCGAGCAAACGGGTGACGAGCTGGTAGTGTCGTTAGCACGCCGGGCGAAATGCTTAGCGGCCTTTCGTCCGTCTTCACGTTCAAATGTTGCCGGGGTTGACTTTGCCTTTCATCCTTTCAGGATCGATGATATAAGTACCAGTTAAACACAGGGCTCAGTGTAATCGACTTACGCCGGTCCCTGAAATTGCTGGCCTTGTGCCAAACTTTGAAACCATTGTTATTATTATTATTATTATTATTAATATTATTATTATTATTACTATTACTACTACTACTACTACTACTACTACTACTACTACTACTACTACTACTACTACCACCACTACTATGGCGCGCTGGCAGAATCGTTAGCACGCCGGGCGAAATGATTAGCGGTATTTCGTCTGCCGCTACGTTCTGAGTTCAAATTCCGCTGAGGTCGACTTTGCCTTTCATCCTCTCGAGGTCGATAAATTAATTACCATTTGCGTACTGGGGTCGATATAATCGAATAATTTCCTTCCTCAAAATTTCAGCCCTTGTGCTTTTAGAAGAAAAGTTTGTTATTATTATTATTATTAATATTATTATCATTAAGGTGAGCCGGTAAAATTGTTAGCACGTCTGTATGTTCTGAGATCAAATTCTACTAAGGTTGACTTTGTCATTTATCTTTTCAGGATTGATAAAATAAGAACCAGTTCAACACTGGGGGCCATGTAATCGACTTACCACTCCCCCAAAATTGCTGACCTTGTGTCAAAATTAGAAAGAATTATTATATCATCATCATCATCATCATCATATAGTGTTTTACAGTTTGCTATGTGGTTTATGTTGGATAGAAATCTTTGATAGTTTTCTGTTTTACTGTCGTGTTTTTCCTTTTCGCTTTCAATTATTTATTCCCTAGTTTAGCTGTCTGATGTTGAGCTTATTTCAGCTGTGTACGGTGTTCGTGCTGGTGTATTGTATTTGTGGTAGTCTCTGGTTTTTATGAGATTGACCATTTCTCATATATAATTTGGTTTTTTTTTTATATGTTGCCTAGTTGAATTTTTTTTTTCGGATGCGTCTATAATTACGTTTGTTGAATGTATGCAGCGTTCATACGGGTGCTTGTGATGTGAATTCTGCAAACCTTGATGCTGTTTCTTTTATAAATTAAAAATACCCGATGGGCTTATTTGATAAAAGTGTTTCTGCATTCTTCAATGCTGTGTGTACTGCGATGATAATTGGTAGGTGGTCTGAGGAGAGCTGTGGCGGGGATGATTGTTTTCCAAGCAGTCGTTGAAACTAACTAAATGTGTGTTGCAGAATGTTTTGTCTGGGGAAAAGCAAAGCTGTTGCAGTTAGTTTGATGATGTATGTGTGAGTTGGAGTGATTATTTAGAATGTAAGAAGGTGAAGAAGGGGGTTATGTGACTCTATTGAGTGTTATCAGTATTTTTGGAAACCAAGAGTTCATTGAAGTCTCCCTCTATGACGGTACTTGGGAGGAGGGAAAAATGTTGTAGTTGGTGTGCGCAAGCTTGTTTGATGGTTGATTGTGGAATGTAATATACTTATGTGGTTCTTGCTGCTGGTTTCTATTATGAAAAAAAAAAACCTTATCAACAACTGCAGTAATGATATAAATATGAACTATTGTTATAATCTCCTTTTCTAACGGTCATAGGTCCACGCAGGTATATACACACTTAAAAATACACCTTGAATAACCTAACAACCTGATAAAAGAATATGTTTTTGAAAGCTTCAATTTCTAATATGGTGTCACCTGCTATTATTTTATGTATGCAATGTGTGATATATGTACAGAAGTATGATTTTTACGTTTGTTATGAAACTTCTTGCATTGTGATATGGTTTGTATAATCTGATCTGAGCTCAGTTAGGGAAAAGCAGTGTTCTCTGATGAGATATTAAGGCTATTTCTTGAATTGTTGGTACATGTTGTGAAATGGCGACTTTTTAAAGTTTATCATTTTTACACTATTAATGCTTTATTGGAGTTAAAATTATCTGTGTCAGAGAAATGCATTTAAACGGCTTTCTTTTATGTATGAACTGTTGTTATTTTCATGTATTCAGCATAGACCTGGGATATTAAGAAGAGAAATTATAATGGTAGTTTCTTGGGTAGGGATTATAGTTGCTACAGCTGCTGTTGTCATTTTCTTTAATGTGTGTTTCTGTAGAGATTTAGAAAATGTTGTTTGAATGTATTTCTCTGAGTATTTTTTTTCCCCTTAGAAGATTCCTTGATAGAGGCCACAATTAATATTGACTTCACCAGAATTTGTAGTTGCAGTGTCCTCGCTGAGAATGAATGTGGTTTTTCATTCTTGATTACAGGTGAAATTTTGATTGTTGGGGTAATTATGATTATACGTAAAATTTTGAATGTTTCCATGCATTCCCCTTTCTAGCTGTGGGCAAGACTATCAAAGGCGTTTATATATTCTATCTGGGTCACTGGAACATGTTTTTCTTCTGCTGTGACAATCATCAAGAATCATTTTGCTATTTAACAGTTGATCCCTGTATCGATATGATCCAGGTTTGCACACTTATTGTCCAACAGAGTAAATACTTTTAATGAGGAAAGCATAAATGCGCTGCATTAGAACTGACGTAAGAATCTTGTACATTGTTGCATGGCATGTTATGGGTCCGTAGCTCTTAGGAATATTTGTTTCATAGTTGGTGGGGTGGAGGAATACGTGATACCACTGGCCAGCCATTCCGGAGTAATTTGCTTTTACTTCATAATAATGTTGTAACAGTAAGTTAGTATTGTATGGGAATTTGTGAAGACATTACATCGAATATTTTGGAATCTTAAATCTTACCAAAGGACTTTCGTTTGCTGGACTTTTCCAGAGTAAATCTGACATCTTCAACATTGATCGCTTCCCATATTTGCTCTTCTATAAGTTCAGTGACTCGATTTATTTTTAATCCATGGAGATTCAGTTATGATCTTTAGCATTTAACCAAACTTTATTCCAGAACTCAAGTATTTCTTGTACTGTGGGACTCCTATTTTGATTGCGCTCTTTCCAACGAGTTCTTTGAGTTACTTTTGAACACGTTACTGTCTTTGAAGAATATGGAAGTTTTCCGATGCGGAGTATGCGCGCAGCTTCGCCCTGCACTCATTATTTTTTACCATTACTTCAGTAAATTGGTGTTCAGATTTTAATTAATAGTTTCCCATCATCTTTCTGTGCTTAAATGACTTTAATTTCTGAGTATTTCTATGCCAGATCGCGGAGATTCGATTTGTTTCTTGATTTATTTTTTTGCTATTTTATTTTTCAGTTTTAATCCAGATATTTTAGTGCATACAGTAGTAGTGTTCAAAGATGTGATGTCCAGTTCATTTTGGTTTATAATGATCTCAGGGACCGTATTCACCTGACAAATTGTCTGCCATATTTTTACTATTGCAAATCATGGGAAGGTCATTGTGTTCCTTCATGGACTTTATTTCATTCAGCGATTATTTGTTCTCAAATTTCTGTCAGCTCACATGTCCTGGTATCAACATTATTCATTTCCGCTAAACTCTTGGTAATTTTATTAGCATGCTCCTCCACAAAGGTCTGCTCTCCAGGGAGTGTATTTAAGTTGTTTCTTATTGCGTATGTCACGTTATTTACTTCTTTCTTTGATTCTGACATCATGGTTTTGTCTGTTGATTTGTGAGTTATATTTACTGGGTGGTTTCTCAAATCTGATTGTACGTTTTCTTTTGTTTGATCAATTTCAATATCGGTCAGCAGTTCCTGTTTCATAATATTTCTTCGTATAATGTTGAGATTCTTTTCTCTCCAAATTCGGTATATTTGCTCTCAGAGTTTGAAATTGCTGGTGTATACTACGTGGAAATAAAATAAGCCTCAACAACCTGTTTATTATCTTCTTTGGAGAATAAATGTGTCTTGATTCGAATGGTATCTGCTGGTGTTAGAGATTGAGGGCTCTCAAAAGGATTTGTACCGTTGGGGAAGACTTCCAGCCTCATGCTGTTGGGAAGTGTTTGAACCAGTAGCAAACTTTTCGTCTCCTCACTGGCTCTTCCCCTGATGACTTGGCACTCGTTGACCCGGGAGATTATGGGTGTGCGAGTGAGGTCCCACAAAGACCGGTATTCTTATTGAGACACCATTTCTAGATATGTTGTTCGTCGTGGCTCAAAGAAACCTGTCAATAGCTGGAGCCCACTGTGGTCGTCAGCTTGTAAGTTGGCTCCGTCAGGTTTTTATATCAGACTTTCCGGGCACATACGGCGGTCTTCTTTTAGCTTCCATCTATCAAATCCACTCACAAGGCCCCCTGGAGTTATTGTAGAAGATATTTGCACAAGTTGCCATACTGTGGGACCGAGCCCGCTGCAAGTGGTCGAGAAACAAACTTCTTACCACACACCCACACCTGTGCCTATATTATAACAACAACAACAACAACAACAACAATAATAATAATAATAATAGGGAACACTGGGGGCGTTTAACATGTGTGAGTGGTGAAACACTGCTCCGAAATCTATCCCAAAACATCGGGAGAAATATATCCGAGTAATTAATACTCATTAAAATTTATTTCTATTTTCCAAATGAAATGATGTATTTTAACTGAATCATTTCCATCACTCGCACATATGTAAGCACGCTCGCCATATTACGATCCAATCAACATCATACCATCTCCGTCCCCGACTACCATGCACCAAAAAAAAAATGAAAATTAGATTAAACCATACCCGTATTATTCAACCCAAAGGATAACAAACGGGAAGTACGTACTTTAAACTTGTTACACAAAAAGTACGAAAATTCACACGTACTAAGCCATTTAACACCAGAAATGAACTGACCAATACCCTACGAAAATGATGACCATCAAAATAAAGGGCCGGACGTTATTCATAATGTCCCACAAATAGAATCAAAAAGCTACAATATTCTTAACTGGACTCTAAATGAACTAATCAAAATAGACAGGAAAACAAGAAAAATTATGATAGGGTTTGGGATGTACCACTCAAAATCTGATATAGAAAGTTATATATACAACGTATCGAACGTGATAGCGGCCTTATACAGCTAGAAAACTATTAGAAAATAACCACCATAGGACTACAGAAATACCTACTTCAGAAGCAAGGAAAACTAATACAAAGAGCCACAAAACACGAACAAAACAAAAAACTGTTTTCAGTCTCTAAGGAAGCTGACAAATATAAAAAAGAAATTATAGTACCTAACAACTATGAAAAAAAAAAGAAGAAACAACAAAAGCTGTAAAACAATTGAAATCCAAATTAAAACTGGAACAGCAACGGATCATGATAAAACGATGGTAAGAAAAGCCCCTTCATGGCAAATACTGGGTTAAACTAAACAGAAAAGAAATAGACAAAGCAAAATCCCAACAATGGCTGAGAAGCTCAGGAGTCAAAGTCGAGACTGAAGGATTTTTAATTGCAGCACAAGACCAAAATTTTCCCACCAGAA
>NC_068981.1:167753034-167755545 GCF_001194135.2 Octopus bimaculoides
ATATGAACCCCACCAGGGGCCATATGGACGCCGGCTGAAAACCATTGAACTAGCACAACTAAATCTCACTTTTTCTTACAATTCCCTCTCTCCCCCTTTCTTTGTCTTTCTTTCTCTCTTTCTCTTTGCCTATCTCCTTTCTGACCCTTTCTCATACATGAAATATTGACGCACACTCAGCCAAAAATGTCATCAAAATACCCTTTGACTCACACCCTTCCATTTTCAGAGTAAAAAAAAAAAAAGAAAGACAGAAAAGATGGGGGGGGGGGAAATAAAAGGAAAATAACAAAGAAATAAAGAACTCAGTAGATAATATAGTCCTGAATGACCTACACATAGAAAAAAGATGGGATGGTTATGGCTGGAAAGTCTTTTGATCATAGGTCTGCGTTATCAGGACTGAAGTCCGAAACAACAACCGACAAAATCACCTTTGCACGTTGTTTCAAATAAATTTATACATTGTGCAGTCTTTTAGACATCCTATTTGTACAAAGTAGCTTTAGCCCAGGTCAGCCCTAAGCTGGTCGATGATCAGAGACAATAAAGTCATGGCCATCTCGTTACCCTCCTCCAACTGTTTGCTTTTTTTTTTTTCGTATATTAAGAATTATATTGTTCACAGTGACTTTTTTTTTCGTATATTAAGAATTATATTGTTCACAGTACCTTTACTGATTTTAAGACACTAGGACAGTGATTCCCAACGTGGGGCATACGCTCCGCCGGTGGGGCCTGGGAAAATTGGGGTGGCGTTTGGTACCGGAGTCGCCAGATACAAGGTTCTCTTTAAAATCATTCACATTTTTTATTCTTAGTCAATAATGTACTTTCTTTTTTGTACTTTGTACTTAAAAGAGTTACCGGTAGATTTTTTTGTATTAAAACATTGTGATAAAATATTGGTTTCAAATTTTGGTACAAGGCCAGCAATTTCGGGGGAAGAATAAAGTCGATTACATCGACCCCCACTGCTTGACTAGTCCTTATTTCATCGACCCCGAAAGGATGACGGGCAAAGTCGAACCCGGTGGCATTTGACCTCGGAACGTAAAGACGGACGAAATGATTGTGATAAAATACAAAACAATAAAGTTTTTTCCAGCCACCGGTGGGGGCATATATTTTTCTGGAAAGTTATAGAGGGGCTTGGAAGGAAAATAGGTTGGGAATCACTGCATTAAGGTGTGACTGTAGGGATTGTTTCTGCTATTTCTAGCAGATCAAGCACCCGCGTTAGCTCGTATAATTAACTGTATAAAAGTACATACAGTCAGCTGTTACTCGCATAGAAGTATTGCTTGATAACAGATACCATGCCTTTGCTAATTGTCTTATGGGCCTTATGTAGTCGAGGCTCGGCCTTTCCATCCTTGACGTTGCTCAATACCCGGGATGTGACGACGAGAGGGAGCTGAGAGCTGCACCAGCATCCGGCTAGTACTTATTACAACTGAGAGAACTTGAGCAGCGTGAAACGTAGTAATTTACTCAAATACACAGTGCACGCAAGGATTGATCTTACGATGTACCCACAACGCCATGCAACTGATTGTATGAAACAACTAAAACACATTTTATCTACATATTTATTTAGATTTGAATAAGCGTGAGAGTGTCAATGAACGAAACTGTCAGCCCTTGAGACACTCTATAACTTCTACTGCTTACTAAAAAAAATTACACACACACACACACACCTCTTACTAAAATCTTTAAATGATTACATGGCAAACATTAAGCAATCGCCTATATATATATGTGTGTGTGTGTGTGTGTGTGTGCGTGTGTGTGTGTATGTGTGTGTGTGTGTATGTGTGTGTGTGTGTGTGTGTACACATATATGTACTACTACTATTACTACTACTACTACTACTACTGTCAGTTATGACGATAAGTATTCCAGGTGGTCCGATCAACAGAACAGCCTGCTCGTGAAGTTAACGTGCAAGCGGTTGAGGACTCCACAGACACGCGTGCCCTTAACGTAGCTTTCAGGAAAAATTCAGCGCGACACAGAGTGTGACAAGGCTGGCCCTTTAAATTATAGGTACTACTCATACCTTTGTGATGTATACACCCTCAATAATTGGCGGGATCAATACTTAACAGTTAAATCATATCTTAGCAAGAGTGAACCAATGAGGGTACATCTAAGTGGTTGTTTGAAATGCTAAAACTAACTGCCACATATGTCTCAAACTCACACGCTACTGTTGCAGTTATAGGGTGATCACGACTAGTAATGCTTTCTTAATTGGTTTACCTGATCAGGGCTAACCTAGGGTTAAACAAATGCTTTATCATCAGTAAACACTAACATCAATAACACAGCACCAACAACAATGTGTGAATGGAAATATAACAAAAGACGCATAAAAGTGAACGAACATTATAGGTAGATAAACAGCTGAGCAGTACTGTGATAGCAAAAGGATGCCTGTATCTGTGTGTGTGTGTGTGTGTGTGTGTGTGTGTGTGTGTGTGTGTGTGTGTGTGTGTGTGTGT
>NC_068981.1:167756289-167757383 GCF_001194135.2 Octopus bimaculoides
ATACATACATATATATGTATACACACTCTTTCAAACGTCCTGCGTATATACGCTGTTTTCCGGTTGTTCGACGCTTTTAGTACCGACTAACAGATTACAGTCTGAAAATCCTTGCTGCAGCAATTACGTTAAGTGAAATGACGCCACTGCGAGAGCGTTTTGTGCCGTAGAGTTGTCCTGCAACGAATACGAAAAGACTTTACCCCAAATGCGAGAGAGAGTGAGAGAGAGAGAAAAGCAAGTTCAGAGTCTTGACTATTTTTCTGTACGCAATTCAGAGAAACTAATGATACTATGATATATAAAACAACGTATATATAATACAAATGATATATGAACATATGCATGTATACATACATATATGTACATACCTACATCTACATGTATGTATAGATGCATATCCGGGTACAGGACGTTAAAAAGCGTGGACAAAAAAGGAACGGGAACATAAACAAAGCACAAAAAACGGCCTTTTTTTTTTACGGACAACATAATGATGCCTCCGTAGCCTAGTGGTTCAGCAAAAGAGACCGATAATATAAGTACTAGGTTTACAGAGAATAGTTCAATTCCTGGGGTCGATTTGTTCAACTAAAAGCTCTTCAAGGTGGTGCTCCAGCATGGCCGCAGTCAAGTGAAAGAAAAGGATAAAAGAATATATACATACATACACACATACATACATACATACATACATACATACATACATACACAGCATACATACATACATGCACATATATTTGTATGTGTGGTGCGTGTGTATGTATGTGTGTATGTGCGTGTGTATGTATGTGTTACTCGTATTTATAGACACCAGCGTACATACACGCACACAAATTTAAAAAACATTTCTTAATGAAATTTTTAAATGCAGTCACAATATCTGAAGAAAGATTTGCTTAAATAATCATTAAAAAAAAAAAGATTTTAAAGAGGTATTTTACGTCATTCATAATTGATAATCTAAAAGCTTCTTTGTTTTCTTTTTTTGATTTTTTTCAAAAACATATACACTTACACACGCGCGTACAAATATATTTTTTTACTTTACTTGTTCCAGTCATTGTAATGCGGCCATGTTGGGGCACCGGCTT
>NC_068981.1:167758003-167763024 GCF_001194135.2 Octopus bimaculoides
ATATATATATGTATATATATATATATATTTATTTATTTATTTATGTGTTTCAGCCAAGTGGCTGCGGTCATGCTGGTGCACCACCGTGATTTTCACGTTCCTTGCATGGCTCTTCTCCCCCACCTGACATGGTCCAATCAAGAGTTTTGATGGCACATCTGGTGTATAAGAGAATTTGATGACTGTTGTTGTTTATATCTTTCCCGATGAGATTGATGCATAGCTGACCATAATTCTTCCTGTCGGGCGTATTTTGAATGCATCCATCGAAAGATATGTAGAAGAAATGAAGATATAAATGTTTTAATAACATCCTGACCGTTTGTCTCTTTTCTCAATTTTTCACTGAAACAAAATAGTTTTCTCACTTCAGTAGTGATGAGCTTGAATTCTTTACAAAAAATAACTTAAATAAATACCAAACAAATATTGTCTTTACGCTAGTAACCACAATAGTTACTAGTAATCGGATACCGTTGTATCTCTTCGTATCGGAAATGTAATATACTAACTTCTGTCTTCCTATCGTTGATAGTTCTACAAGACGCCGACTAGAACTGTCGACGCTCGACCTTCTCTTGACGACCGGCTACAAGTCTATTTATAATGGCTCTCTTACCACTTTTTACCGGGAGGAGTATACAGTTTTCACTGTACAACAATAATAAAAAGGAGTACTGGTGGAATGTCCCAGTGAAAACCTCAATAAAATTCAAACACAATAGACCTGATATAATGATCTGCGATAGAGAAGAGAAACTGTGTGCAGTTGTGGAAATCCGCTGCCCAGCGGATGTTAACATAAAGCTGAAGATCAGTGAAAATAGGAATACCTACACTGAACTGTTGAGAAATCTGAAGTAACTCTATCCAGATTACAAGTTCAGGTTTATACCTGTAATTATTGGGGCACTGGGATATGTAACACATTGCCTAAATATCAATCTTGAGAAATTAGGCTTCTTAGAACCAGATAAGAGAAAGCTGATTCGAAAACTACAGATCCAATCCATCACTGGAACTATAAAAACCTGTAAAACTTCCCAGAAGATAACGACATACATAAAACAAAGCATACACATCTGCTTGTGTACATACATACATAAAGAATACCTTGTCGTTAATGTCAAATTTCCAATGAAGAAGCTTTCGATCTAGGTTAGAAACGGCCTCTTTCTCTATTGGCAAGGAGTCTTGAAATAAAATTGAACAATGACAAGCATACATACATACATACATACATACATACATACATACATATATACATACATACATACATACATACATACATACATATGTACTTATTGCATTACGTACCAAGAATTTAGCACACAAAAAAGACTAGAAATACTCGCTTTGTCGGAGAAAGTACAAAAGAAACTGATGTGGATTCTCCAACTCCAATTTATTAGTGGCACAGTAAAGATTTGGAAGACATTTCAACAATTCTCCATATGCGATTCTTGTGTGAATACATGCATACACTTTGGTGTGTGCATTGACAGCTCATCGAACAAACAGTAGTTCAGCCGCATACTTTCAAACACTGGGAACTCTCTAAACGCTTGACAAAGTGTCTTGAAGTTGTTTTTTAGCGACCGGCTTGAACTCGCTTAAGAGGAACTTAATTAAAATTCAAAGAAAACCCATACATACATTGTCTGTGTATCTGAATAATTAAGAAGTTGACTTCTTCATACGCACAAAATCACGAGATTATAGAAAATTACATTTTCCCAAGATCCCATTGCGTACCATGCATATATACATACATACATGTGTGTTGGGGGATGAGGGCGTTTTTGTGTCTGGTAAGGTAGAAAACACTTGCTCCAGCAGCCTCGCGTTGTGGTAATTGCGAACAAATATGCCCACACACGTATACACGCGCACACGCACACGCACACACGCGCGCATATACAACACATAACACATGCATTTATATACCTATATATAATAAATAAATAGATAAATCTAAATCAATACATATGTATATATATATATATATATATATATATATATATATATATATATATATATATATATATATTATAAGAATACACATACATACACACATACACAAGAACCAATATGAAATGTGTTTGTGTTTGTGTTTGTGTGTGTGTGTGTGCGTTTGTATGTGTGTGTGTGTGTGTGTATGTTGTGTGTATATATACATAAAGAGAAAGAGGAGCGAGTGTGAGAGAAAGAGGAGAGTAAAAGACAAGTTTTAAAAACGTTCATTGGCATATTCAGACAATTTCATTTAAAATTTATGATAAACAGAAACCTAAAAATAGTTGTTTTTCTAGACATAACTTGAAAACTAAACACAAATAATATATACTCATAATATAAACTGAACTGAAAAACTATATAGATTAACGAGCGTTCTAAACACCCATGTACAGATATAATGCGCATCATCAACACTATCAGCATTCTTGTTTCTAACCTATTATCAAATTAATTTATACTTATTAAAGCTGCCTTTTATTATAACTGAAAATTTCGAAGAGGCAACTAAAGTATACATCCCACCACCACCACCACCGCGACAGCCGATACACACGAACAAGGTCAACTAAACAACGACAGGAAAATATATTGGTTCAGTTTAGATTATAATATAAGGTTCTCTACAAGTATATGTAAGTTCTTCTTAACCTTGGTATGTACACACCTCCTGACGTTATATAAATACTATAAAATATTTTATAGAAATTATGTTAATGTTAGCTATAGCTGTTTAAATAATATAGCATCTTGGGTTTCCAAACACAACAAAATAGCCAGTATCAATATACAACTACCGCAACACGAATTTCACTATGGAAATGCAGCTAATTTTCCTTCAGCAATAAGGATCTGTTTAAAGAACAGGTGTAGAGAGCTAGTTTATAAAATGGCACGGAAAAAGTATATATGTTGGGAAATGCCGAAAATTAACTAAATATTCCTTATACAACATATCCACTCGTTTAGAAACAGGAATAAATGCAATGTCACATCTTAGTCAAAGTACTTTTGTCAGTTTAAGGGTCTCAGAACAAAGAATCCTACAATCAAGCTGAGCATAACCGCTCAAACTATATCAGAGGAGCGGTAATTATTGCAGTTTCCATGCAGGTGACTTTGTTAGCTCCCATGCTAAACTGAAAAGAAGAAACACTTTCGTTTGTATAGAAGAACACTCAATTTAAATACCCGAAATCGGTTAAACACCCGAAATCCCGGTCCCGCAACCAGGTCGCCCGACATCCATCATTAAACTTATTCGGTTACACCTTTGTATACACCCTAGCATACCTCGTTTCATTTCACTTATTCTATTACTTATGCTCTAATCTTAACCATACTCGTATTTTCCTTCACAACCATCAAGTGGATAGAATATGCAAGAGCAGATCTTTTACATGCAAAATCAATTTTGATTGAGCGAACCACTTATATCAAAAGAATGTGGAGATAGACTCCCCGTCTATTTTATGATTTAACAACACAAATTCTGACAAAGGAGGTACAGTAAAAAATAGTGAAGGAATTGAACTTGACTATTATCTCTCAGTTACCTTAGTAGCGTATAACAGCCGTAAAACGTTGTGAACCAGCTTATGTTCCAGTTATTTCCTCCATAGAATCTAATAAAGTGTAACTAGCACCTATAATGTACCTTCACTTTACTTCATACGCTCCCATTCGACAAGAACAATATCTAATCTACAGCGGGACTTGGTCTTCACTTCCATATATCCCCCAAATCCATTATGCCCACGTATCGGTTGCCATACCCTGCCTTTCTTTAAAATACTCTTTTATATTTCCATAAAGTGCCTCGATCTTGTGGGATTGGAAGCATTGGTCTGAATAAGTGTAGACTTCTAACCATTGACTTCATATTTATTATCAGTTCAGTTTTCGTGCCTGTCCTCACTTATGGTCGTAAAGGTGGGTTAATGACCAAAAGAGTACGACGACGAATACAAGCGGCCGAAATTAGGTTCTTCAGAAGGTTCTCTGAAGTAACGTTACTCGACAGGAGCCGCTGATTTTTCCGCATTGAGAGCCACAACTTGCTGATGACCTTGAGGTAGATCAAGACCAACATTGTTGGACAATATTCAGTCTTAGTTGGTTATGCTTGGGAATCCATCAGGGATGATTAATAACGGTTTGTTTCTATGGAGGAGGTACCTGCAAACTCTGCACCACGGCCCTCCTTGGAATAATAGGCGACAAAAATGGACGGTTGGATAGATGGTGATTTGATGTTTGGCAAATTCTACCAGCAACTAACCGGCAAAATTTTCTGTATTATTTAACCACAAAGCTCCATCTCACAAATCATGCGGATTTAAATATGCATGTATTCAAAGATTTAAAGAACCTAGCTCTCGCATTAGCCCCCAAATGTTCAGTTAATACACTTCACTTGTTCGGTGATATCACTGCTTCACTGAGCTTCCATCGCCATCATCTTAATTCTCACCTAGATATCCATGTCAGAGTTTATACCCTGAACATTCAGATTCTTATGAGTAAATACTACGAATTATTGACGCTTGGATATCATTCTCTAATACGTAACATTTAACTAAGCTCCTGTCACCTTCCTATTCACTTATCCCCATCTACCTCTGTCACCATGTGTTTCATTCAAACATTTCCCATGTATTAATTCACGCTTTCTTCATCTATATTCGCTTCATCCTACTTTCTGTATGATTCGATAGCATGTGTAGCCATGTGCGTGTGTACACGCATGAGCTGTGCGCATGTGTGTGTGTGTGTGTGTTAGAGGGAGAGAGAGAATGAATGCGTGTTGTATATGTGAATAAACAAATACTAGGTGCATGTTTGGATTGATGTACTTATGTATATTGGTGGATGTTTATCTATCTATCTCTCTATCTATCAGTTTATCAATTTGCCTTTCTATCCGTCTGTCTGTTTACCTGTCTGTCTGTATGTATGTATATATATATGTATATATATATATATATATATATATATATATATAT
>NC_068981.1:167763034-167763484 GCF_001194135.2 Octopus bimaculoides
AAATAAACAAAAGACGAAGACGGGTGTGTAAACAACAAACAGATGTATTAGCTAAACGCTCGGGAAGTGAGAAAGTCTTTTACAGAAAGGAACACAGAAATAAACAGGGATAGAAAATAAAATAAAAAAAGCTTTAGTGTCTAGCGATCAACCATGACGAATGTCTGACAGAGGTGGTCAGACAGGAGAGCTAGGATGAAGGAGAGATAATAAAGTAGCGATGATCCAAAAACGAAGGTGCGCATGCGTGTGTATGTGAGAGCGTGTATGTGCGTGTGGATAGGGGCTAGTGACCTTGACGTGTACGTGTGTGCATGTGTAGGCGTGTTGATGATGGTGTGGGCGCTGGGAAGTGGTCAGTGCTAGTGTGTGTGTGTGGTGTGGTATGGTGAAGTGTGGTGTGGTGGTATGTGGTGTGGTGGTGTTTGGTGTAGTGTGGTGGTGTTGGTG
>NC_068981.1:167763691-167765737 GCF_001194135.2 Octopus bimaculoides
GATGGGGTATGTGGAAGTGGAATGTGTTGGATGGGGTGGAGATGGGATGGTATGTATAGGGATGGTGGGGTTGGAATGTGAAGGGGTGGGTAACGATGGAGGGGTGACGACGAAGGGAGAGGGTGAAAGGGAGAAAGTGGGTAGGAGTGAAGAGAGGAAATAGGTGTCAGAGCGAGAGAGGAGAGGAGAGGTTGGTGGGAGTGAAGGGAAGAAGTAGGTGTGAGAGGAAGAGAGGAGAGAGTAGGGGGGTTTAGATGA
Source organism: Octopus bimaculoides (assembly GCF_001194135.2). Classification (NCBI taxonomy): domain Eukaryota; kingdom Metazoa; phylum Mollusca; class Cephalopoda; order Octopoda; family Octopodidae; genus Octopus; species Octopus bimaculoides. Next base: position 167,763,950 of record NC_068981.1, read on the forward strand.
AGAGGGGAGGAGGGTTGAGCCCATGTAGCGCAAAAGAGCGAAGAGAGAAGATTAATTCTTGCTCACGGCGAAGACGGGAGTCCGGATGGCCCTTGTGCGAGGACAATCCGAACACAGACAGATGTAAAATATACGTGTGTATATCCATACAAATATATATATTTGGCTAGCCACTTATTTCTTTTAACTAGATCGATTTTTTGTTACCTCCCTTTGTAATGGAACTCTGTGAGTTATTCTTCTTTCATACTATAAATGTCTGCCGGCTATAAATGTCAACTGACTTCACGTCACAGTAACGCGAGACCCATTTAACCAATTAATTGTGTTTTTCTTCTCCTCATAGTAGTATTTTGCATTTTTCATCCGTAATTAATTGCTGACTTTTATGAAAGCATTCCGAAGACTATTAAACTTACGTTGAAACTTCAAACAATAGCTAATTGCTAAGCTATTACATTAGATAACTGCATGCACACATACATACACGTACACACACACACACAAACACTCGCACGGACACATACGCTCGCACACACGTGTGTGTACGCGCCTGCATATAAGTGTGCATTAATAAATATTTATGCACAACATGGTATTTATTAAAAATCCAAGTTCTATTTTCAACTACTTGAAATACAGTATTTTAAACCTTGTACTATGCAAGTTTAAACAGATGTTACCATTTATTAATCTCGTTATTGTAGGCAGTAAAAATAACAAAGATTGCCCTGACATGATTCCCGGTTCTATGATTGCTCATCTAAGAACAAGTATCCCTGACACTTCTCCTTACAATGAGAACCGATGTCAAATCGCTATATAAATCAAATATAAACCAGAACTTTGCTCTAAGGACGATACTAATTGGTATACTCTGTGTTCATCGGTAGCGTGATTAAATAATTAATGCAGAATTATGGTCAACAACGGCGCGTGTTATAAAACCTAGGCTAAAATTAGAGTAATTAAATTATAGAATTTTCAAGCCTTCACTGTGCATCTTCATAACTGATATTGTACACAGAACGTCTGCCTGCGAAGACAACTTATAGTAAACCAAACACAAAACAGACCTTAACTCTAATGGCTATAATGATAGGCATACTGTATGTTCATCAGCGGTTTGATTAAATAATTATATTTTACCACTTGTTTAGAGCTAATGGACTGCGATCATGCTGAGACATCATCTTAAAGGTCTTAGTTAAACTCCAATACTTAGTTGTTTTTTTTAAAGCCTGGTATACATTCTATCAGTCTCTTCTGCCTAACTTACAGGGACTTAAAGAAACAAGCATTAGTTTCAAGCGATGGTGAAGCCCAAATACAAAGTAAACTCATATATATAAGGCTTTAATTCTACACACGTCAGCTTAATTTAATTCGTCCTTAGTTGACACCTGTTGTTATGTCCTGTTACTTGTATTTGTGTAACCTTCTCCGTTTTCTTTAGTCCTTGTTTTCCTATACATTCGCTGCTTTCTTCCAAGGAATCTAATGCTCTTAGCTTAGTTTTTCCTTGGGGCTGGCCAGATTGGAGCAATCTCGAGTATAACCAGCCGAAATTGCAAAGATCATTTGGAACTCGACTGAGGAAAGAAAATTCCGAATGACCTGTCCTTGTTTTCTTTGTATCGTCTATCTGGATATTTTTGTTGTCCCTTTCTTGTATCGCCTAACTGTCTGGATGTTTTGCGTTCTTGTCCCATTTTGTATTTTCATATATATGCGCGCGCGCGCATACAAATTTATACACATGCATACACACACACACACACATATACA
>NC_068981.1:167765797-167767333 GCF_001194135.2 Octopus bimaculoides
GTAGAAGACACCTGCTCAAGGCGTCGCGAAGTAGGACTAAACTCAAGAGCATATAGCTGGAAAGCAAGCTTATAACTGCACAATCACAATTGCGCCTATCCACTCGTATGCACAACACTGCGTGTATTAGATATCTAAGATGAATTTTTATTCATTTTTTAATCATGCCGCTGGCGAAACGATGCAAATTAGTTAACTCGTTACAGCTAAGTTTTGATTCGTGCTTTCCTAGCGATTCTCCACGAGTTCTCTTTGTAGACAGTACGATGTGTGTGTGTGTGTGTGTGTGTGTGTGTGTGTATGTACGTAAATATGTAAGTACGTATGTACATACATACATGTACGTAGGCATATATGCAAGTATGTATGCATGTATGCGTGCATGTATTTATGTTCTTTTTTGTTTTTAATTATTTAAATTCTTTAAAGAAGGAGCTGGTTTCTAACAAAGATACAAATCTCCACCGTTGAAATGTAGATAACGAAAACAATATCATATTTTAAACCTGAGAATTATGTATGCATGCATGTGCGCATGTATGTATGTATTTCTCTGAGCTCGCCTGCGTTTGTAATTTTGTGATCGTCTTGGTTGTTCTGGGGTGATGGTCGGGGCTTATATAATAAAGTGAATTTTCAATAGTTTGGAACTCTAATAATTCGCCATGAATGGGCTATGAATATATAAATATTTTAGCACATAAACATATGGATTCGCTGCAGTTTTTAAGGACATGTTGGTTATGGGTATGTTTCATTGTAATCCATTGTTGAATACTGCAGTTTATTGTAGTTACACAGAGAATGGAAAAAGGAATTTTCATTTATTTTGCTTTCTCTTATCGATCAGGTGGAAGGACACGCTTTCTTCGAAAAGCGAACTTGATCACCCTTATGATTGATTAGAAGAGGTGTGCCGATCTATTTATGGGCAAACAATATTCCGTCAAGGAACTATAGCACGTACTGAATCTAAACAATATCTAAAGACTGAATAAGTTTCTTCGTGTTACGATGTCCAATTGTGAAATGCATTCATGATGCAGCTTGCACTAAGAAGTTGACTATTCCTAAACTAAATCGCAATCATGAATCGTTCTAGTGTAGACCTGCCATTCTGTTGTGGTCGTAGCTCTTCCTACTGCAGCAACTGTTATTGTTATCGTTGTTATTTAACCCCAGGCCAATTTTGATCGAACAAGCATGCAATCAAAAGCGCTGCTGATTTCGCCATCCTCTCTTATTTCTCGAAATGGCTGCAGGGTAGTTAAAAGATTAGCCTCGTGGTTTCGGTTTCAGTCCCACTGCACGAGTGACTTCTACTATAGCTCCAGGCCGAGCAATACCTTGTGGGTGAATTTGGTCGGCAAGGGGGACCGAGTGGAAGTCCGCCGTGTATATACATGTGCAAAGACAGACAGGCAGACAGACAGAAAGACAGACAGATAGATAGATAGATAGATAGATAGATAGATAGATAGATAGATAGATAGATACATTTCTTTTATTAGCCACACAGGGCTCAACGAAGATGGG
>NC_068981.1:167767866-167775783 GCF_001194135.2 Octopus bimaculoides
AAAAAAAAAAAAAATTGGTGGTGTCGATCAAAAGGGATCGTAGGATAGATAGATAGATAGATAGATAGATAGATACGGGTGTTGATTCGATCACGTCTCCGAAACCTAGCAGTTCGACAAAGAAGTGACTGATAGAATAAATACCAGTTTTCATAAAAATACGTACTGGGTTCAATTTGTTTGAGCGATACCCTTAAGGCAGTGTCCCAGCATGGCCGCATTCCAGTAACTGAAACAAGTAAAAGATAAAAAATATATAGTCATTTTTTTTGTTTTCTTAAACTCATCATAACGGCATCACCTGTAAAATAAATAAATAAATAAATAAATAAATAAATAAATAAATAATGAATTTCCACAAAGAAAAAACGGAGATGGAAGTAATTTTCAAAAGTTGGTGGAATGAAAAATATGGCATTGTTGTTATGGGTGGTAAAGTTATTTTAATATTCTTTTTTACTCTAGGCACAAGGCCCTAAATTTTGGGGGAGGGGGGCAGTCGATTAGATCGACCCCAGTCCACAACTGGTACTTAATTTATCGACCCCGAAAGGATGAAAGGCAAAGTCGACCTCAGCAGAATTTGTACTCAGAATGTGAAGACAGACGAAATACCGCTAAGCATTTCGCCTGGCGTGCTAACGTTTCTGCCAGCTCTCTGCCTTAAAGTTCTTTTAATATTGTTTAGAGAGCTTGTTGAGCGTAGAACTTAGAACGTAATAGAGGCGTGTTGACGCTAATTTCAAAGAATAAACTGTTGAAGACTGCAAAGAATATGTATTCTAACAGTTAAAGCGAAGCATTCCCAATCAGCGATCTTATTTAAAATCTTGACAGGACCTTCCCATTTAGTTGTCGCAGCTATTATTATCACAGAAGATCTCTAAGTGATGGAGAATGTATTACAGAAGCTTTTGTGAACTGTGCACCATTTTCTTGAGTAACTTATATAGAGTTTGTGATAAAGCGTGTGAATAAGTTAGCTATCAGTAGAAATACTGTTAAAGACAGATTTATAAAACTGAATACTAACATACACTATCAGATCCAAGAACACTTAAATACTTGCAACTTTTTCCATTTGTATTGGTGTCACTGCTGATATAACAACATCAACTCGGTTAGCTATTTATCATTGCATGATATTTTCACAGTGGTTCTATTCATGTTGAATCGATAAAGCTAGAGAATTTGCTTTAAAGTGCACTCGGTAGAAATAGACAGACAGACAGACAGACAGGTAGATAAATAGATAGATAGATAGATAGATAGATAGATAGATAGATAGATAGATAGATAGATAGATAAGTACATATATCTGCACACGTTGTTCAAATGGATTGTGAAAAAATTTGAGAGACACAAATGAGGCTGACCCAGAATGGAGATAGCATGTTATTTAAGAAGTCGCGAATAGTGATATAAGAATTTTCATCAACAAAGCTGCGTGATTGATTAACCGATTTATTAATCAAACAAATCAATTGGTTAATTGGTTAAATAATCAACCGATTGACGAATAATGAAGAAGTGAAATAGAACCAGTGCGTATGCTTATTATTGGCGAAATGACCTTACCGAGATACAGCGACAAAGATAATAAAGTTTGTTAAAAATAGTTTTAGTTACAATTAATGCTGTCCTTTATATGGTAAGCAAAAATGTTTCTAAAACAATTTACAGAAGTTGTTCATTTCTTTATCTTTTTTCCGTAGTTCTTCCCCAACCCAATCAATGTGTTCTTGATTTTAGCCAATGAAGTAAAAACAAGCGTCGGAAACAGAATCGATAATGACTTGAGTACACTTATGTAGCATTAAAATGTATGCGCTGTCTTCCTATCTATGAAGTAACACTTTTCTTTAACTCACCAGCAAATCTCAACAAGAAAACAGTTTTATTGTTTAGATGATAGATAGCTTTCCAAGAGAAATTCAAGTGTATTCTATTATCAGTTAAACCGAATATATCTCTATTAAAAACAAATCTGAGTCAAGTAAATTTATTTTTCAGCTTGAGCAACGTCGAGTATTCTGTTGGTGTGCGTGTGCGTGCGTGTGTGCATGTGTAAATAGAAAATAGTGATGCGAATGCCGAATGATCCGAATTATAGTTCAGAATTTCATTATGTGCAACTGCTGTTTTCAGACCGTAAATACAACCATCATCAGCCATTAATCATCACGGAGCTTCCTAACGAAATGGCTTATTCATCGCATTCAAACTAATTAGTCATAATGTTTAGTGGTTGATGATGTTCGTATTTATGGCGTCGAAACGGCTGTAGAGCATACTAGCGAAATTTCGAAATATCGTTCGGATCATTGATTTTTATTCTTCTACATATTTTGCTCTGAATATTCGTTTTTGCCAATTTTAACTCTATGTAAAGTTATTCTTGTTAAAATTAGTGCGTAGAAACAATAATATATTGAAGTTTAATATGTGAAACATTCGAGCTTTTAAACTCAGTGGATATATAAATTTTTATATTGCTAAAGCAATAATTTTACACGCGTACACAGACGCGCGCGCGCACATATACACATACATACATACATGCATACATACAAACACTGACACACATATATACATATATCCATACACACACACATACATATATATATATGTATACACATACATACACTTATATATATATATATGTATACACATACATACAGTTATATATATATATATATATATATATATATATATATATATATATCCATACTTACACATATACAGACGCTCCCACGCGTACTTTCATGCTCACATACACACATATATGATTTTGTGCCTAGCGAATATTGATGTATAATATTTGACATCGGATAAGGAAAATATTATCACTAGAATTTTCAGCTTCTAATAAAATATCTATGTATGCTATCTGCATGAGACAGTCTGTTTCCGTTCGGTCTCAATTATTTTTATGAATGTCTTCATCGGATCCAAGATATGCATTTTAACTTAGAGGTCACCAATTTAGCCATACCGGAGAAAGTTAATAGGGATATTCTTCCTCGTACACACACATATTGTTTCATGTACCCACATTCAAGGTAATGTATGTATATATATATGTGTGTGTGTGTGTGTGTATGTGTGTGTGTGTGTGTGTGTGCGCGCGCGTGTGATATGTAAAGTTAAGATCCAAGGATCAAGGTGTAGGAAGTTAATAAGCTTCGAACAGTCCGTAGAAGGTATTTAAAAAAACAACTTTCAGGAACATTAGTGGTTTTTTGACTTAAAAAGTTGTAAATTTTTCCCTTATCGAAGTTCGATAAGCTGAAAAAAGTTATTTTATAGTTTACGGTTAGCAACTGGGGTTGCCATGTATGCGAATAAAAATCTCAATTTAGCGTACGGAAAAGATAAAGTCCAGACTACACATGTTTCATAGTTAGTAGAACCTCGAAAGTAGTAATTACCCAAACGAGGGGTGCTCCGCTAGCTACTCATCAGGCCAAAGATACCTTAGTCAAATGAAGGTTACATTGTCATCAAGGGATCTTATGTTAACTCGCGTTATATATATATATATACACATACATATATCAGTATGGCCTTCGTCTCTGCTTTTGGTTTAGATTTTAGACTTTAGCTTTTCGAAGTCAAATCCAATATTCTTGTGGATGATTTCGTTGCTGCCGATATAATCAAATATAATCAATTTGCCATGTTCACCTTTTGTACAATCATTGTCAACAAGAGTGTATGCAGCAAGCCTTGTTCTGATTTGGAAGTATAGCGGGTAGCATTAATAACTACCTTCTTAAACTGCACCGTCGAAATTGATACATCGATTAGATGACATTTCGTTTCCTCGTGTCTTTGACAATATAATTGCTGTGCGATTTGCCTTAATTTTCATGTCTATATAAATCAATATGGTGATTTACAATATGGTCACTTTGACATTTTGTGAAACCTTTAACAGAGTCTACAACTATTATGGGTATTCCATAATGTTTGCAAAGTTTCCAGTGTATGAAAGCTACAATTCTCCTTTGTCTGCATTTACGAGACATTCCTTTTCGGCCTAGACTATGCAACCAAAAACAATGCGACACATTCTCTGTAGTTACGTTTTGAATTGCGCTTCATTATCGTTTAGATTTACTTTATTGCCTTATAAATGGTGTGATTGGTCTTGTAATATTTCTACTGCGTTTTGAATGTTCATTTATTGCATGTTTTATTGCGTTTCGCTTGCATTGTTAATTTATTCCTGTTGTAGAGATTTGTGTGTTTTATATGTAATGGATTCCACTGTAAATTTTTAAGTGCTCTATATGTGAAGGAGTCTGTTGTAGAGTCAGGTGATTTTTACGTGATGTGTGTTGTAAATTCTTATGCATTTTATATGTAATGGATTCTGTTGTGGAACCTTATGCGTTTTATATCAGATGGATTTACTTGGATTGTGGTAAGTTATCTTTGTTATGTGTAGTCGGATGTTTTGTTCATTTTCGGTTGATAATCTTCTGTTCTATTTGAAATTTTGTTTTAACATTGTTTATCATTATAACTCAGTTTTTTGTTGCTGTTTTTCTTCATAATTTATGTCTCTTTAGAGTTCTTGTGTTGATGTGTTAGAGGAACGCAACATCAACACATCACTGCAGTGTTTATTTGCCCAACTTGTAGAGTAATATTAAACAGCTGGTGTCATACGAAGGACAAGTTCAACTATCAGCTGAGTTCATGTTAAGGATCTTTAGGCCTCCTTCCTTTATCCAGGAAGGTCAAGTACTCTTCTTTTATTTCGCATTCCCTATTTGATTTCAGATCTAGCATGAAATGAAAGTAAGATTTTCATTGCATGCTTTCCGCATTAGTCAAAACCCTTTGTTTTCAGCGTTTATTTTCGTGCTTTTCAGCGGATACTGCGTTTTTACTTTACCCGCTTCTGTTTTACTCATTTCTAGCGGTTATTGATCTTCCTAATGTAATACAATAAAATTTTATAATCCTTTGTCAATTTAGTATTTATATTTGTAATAGTTTTTGGAGTTGGGTCTCCATTCCCTTCTTCTTAGCTCTCTGTAACTGTAACCTCTTATTTATTATTTGTTGGCGTCCTCGAAAAGCAAAAGCAGTTTTATTTTTTTTTTCGTTTTGTTCATGTTTCGTAGCTCTCCTTACTCGCGTCTCTTGCTTTTCATTATAGAATTTTGTAGTCCTACGTTAAATATCTAATAATCGCTTTCTAGATATAACATTAAACTATTCTTTAAATTACCCTCTACCATCTTAAAAACAAACAGATATCATTAGCAAATGAATTCTTTGGTGCCCTATATCTAGAAACAACGCTGAAATCACCAAACTTGTAATGGTTTGGATAACAGGCGGCTTGTAGCCTAAACAACATCCACTACTGTTCATACAATCAATAAGGTGCGTTAATATGCTTACTGGTTTTGCTGTAACGTCTATTCTTTCCTTCGTTGCTTTCCAGGACATTGTCAACTGGAGACCTTGAAGTAATCATTGTGAGTCAATAAAACTCTCCAATAATATATTGCACCTGATAATTACAACAGTGAACTGCACCCCGCTGTGTGATGTACATTTTAGTCAGAAAGAAGGGTTGGCATCATTAAAGAATTGACCCACTTCGTACCAGTTCTAATTGTTGTAGCTGTATTGTTGATTACCCTCAGGTCTGTACTGATTGAGTAGATATATGATAAACAGGATACTAGTAACATAATAGGGAAACACGACTAAATATTTGGGTTACTGTTCTTGCTGCTGTTATCGGTTTTGCCTTTAGTGTTTGTCTATGAATTATATAGTGATTTATTGTTGCAGTCTTTGATAATTAATTAATTAATTATGTTTGTATGTATTTGACGAATGAGGGGGAAGTGTGCTCATGATTTTGCAGACTTCTGCAAAGTGGTGAAGTCGGTGTGGTTGATTGATAACTGCCTTTAACTTTCTACATGATAGTGTCTTTAGAGAAAACATTATCGGAGAAGAAAATCCTGAAGAATTGCGATCTTAAGAAGAAGACTTGTATTATGGGTTTTGTGCGATATTCGGATTTTTCTGTGTTCATGTATGTTGTTGGTTGGAAAGCACGCGCTGAGGATGACTGAAAGCTGATAAATCAGTGAATCATAAGAGATGATTTTGTAGTTATTGCTGCTGTTCTCTTTGATATGCTGGTTTCGATACACAAACAAAATATTTTAATATCATTAAGTGAAGTAAATGACAAAAGCTGATGTCTTCGAAAAGAGAACAAATAGAAAGAAAAACAAATTGTCAAAAGTTTGAAATTTATGGCGTAACCATCCTCCTAGAATGACGAGATTTTTTTCTTTTTCTTTTACCATTCGCACCATAATGTCCTAAATTTGATTCCTACCGAAGTCGAATTTAATTTTCGCTTTTCTGATTTGTCAAGAAAACAAATACCTTGCATTGCGCCTTCAATACCTGATAGAAATGTGACATAAGTCGTGACGGCACAGGTATTTTTAGACCTAGTGCGGCCCATCCTTCGTCGGGCCTGACAACGGTCGATTTCTTCTAGAAATTGAAACAGTAGCAAAAAGAGAAGAATCGACGGGTACTTTATCACCCTTCAAAGGATGTAAGGCAAAGCTGATCTCGGAAGGATTTGAACTCAGACTGTAAAAAAGTCGGAAAGATGCCACAAAACTCTATCCGACATTTTAAAGATACAGCAAGCTGACCTACCAGTTAAGGACCAGGCTCATCAGCAATGGCCAAAATAATTTTTACTCTGTTCCTAAGATTGACATAAGTATTAAATTATTGTCATTTATATCGCTCTTTCGAATGAAAGTGACATAGCCAGACACGTTTGTAACCGACTGGTGGAGCTAATATCTTCTGTAATAGCAACTTCATCATCGTACACTGCAGAACCGAACAGAATGATGTAATGTACGAACTTACGTAATAACTAACACTTCGTGTCTCGTAAACATAGCTTTGCATTAAGTAAGTTAATGGTAACAAAAAGCTTACTTGAAATATGAATATATATATATATATATATCAGGTGAGGTTGTGTTAAAGCGGAGATTTTATCGAATCACAAAGTCTTTTACATTTCTTTTACATTTCTTGCAGTAGGAAAGTAGAATACTTTAAAACTAAAATTGACTATTTCGAAGACACCATCCACATAAAAAATATTTGCTGTTGACATACATAATGCATGGAATATTAAAATCTGGCTATAAATCAATATGCAGTGAAGAAGACGAATTTGAGTCTACGACTAGTATTATTATTATTATTATTATTATTATTATTATTATTATTATTATTATTATTTGTTTTTTTCCAACAAATCTTTGGGATAACACGGGAATGTTTTAATTTTAATAACACTTTATTAGAGAAATACAACCGAATTAATTATATCAATGCTATATGATTTTCGTAAAAGAAATGAAACGATACAGAACGAGCAGAACGACCAGAAATATTTGTAATATATGAATATTCATATATCTTTCAGAATAGCTATAAACGAATTAACATATTAAAAGTGCTCACTTTTGCTAAGAAAGTGCTAAACATTATATTGAATTACATATGTATGATTATAAGACCGCTCTTCCTCTACTAATGTTTCTATATGTAACATAAAATTCAGAGTGCGCAAACTCTGGAGCCTGAAGCAAATGTTTAGAAATAACATTGCTTCCAGTATATTTAGATGTTTCACTGTGCACATATTTTAATAGCTTTGACACAGAATATCGAGAACTATTGTGATATCAACAGCTATACAGCATGAAGATTAACCACTTTATACATATTGTAAGTTTGAATTTAACATATAGTTCCTAAATATTCAACAGTAGTGACTATATTCACTGTGAATTTATATATATATATATATATATATATATATATATATAT
>NC_068981.1:167777068-167777824 GCF_001194135.2 Octopus bimaculoides
TATATATATATATATATATATATATTATTTATATTATTATATGATTGAACGCCACGCATCCTCTTCCAATGAAGTTTTACTTTAATAATTCTGATACGCAATCTATACAATATTTTTTATTCTTTCGTTTTCCTCTCTATTATTCTTTTATTCTCTCTCTTATTCTTCTCCCACTATTCTATCCTGTTACTCTGTCACTCTCTCTCCTTCACTCCTCCTCCCTTGCTCACATGGCTCCCACGTGACTATCGACCATCTTTCTTTCTCTCCGTTGTAGAAACAAGAAAGACGTGTTCTTGTTTGTCTCCTGTCCTAGCTTGATTTACGCGTTCACCACCACAACCTCGTTTAGGCTTAGCAGCTCTTCCTGCTTCGTTTCACTGTCCTGTTTGTGTTACCTATTTTGACCCTCCGCAAAATCCCAAATTTTATTTAATTTGCTTTGCGGGAGCAACTGTTTTATTGAAAGCGTATATTGTTCTTAAATGCTCGAAATACGAGACTAGAAAAACAGCCTACAACTGATGAAGTGTCGTTCTTCATGTTGTTCGTTTTGTTTTCCATTTGTATCTTTTGTTGTTCGAAAGAATAATTCATGTTCCATGTATTTATGCTTTGTACTTTATTTGTTGTACACGTTTCATGACGTCCTGTGCCCATAAATGCATATTTTTAGATATATATGCCTATAGATGTATGTACATATACGTATGTACATATGCATATATATTATTTATATTATATATATATATATAT
>NC_068981.1:167779025-167779545 GCF_001194135.2 Octopus bimaculoides
ATATATATATATATGTATGTATGTATGTATATATAACTAGGCTACGCTCATTCGGTATTATATACGGTATTATGCACGTATATGTAAAAAGTAATTAATTTAGGATTATCATAGCAAGAGACCACAAAAAACTAAGGCTGATGGCTAAAGATGTCCGACCTAGTTCCATATTGATAAAACTGACTAGTTTCCTTGACCTCTTTCTTGTTTCTTTTCTCTCTCCTCTTTTTCTATTTCCTTTTCTTCTCTCTCCACATCCTTATTTGCTTTGGTACTTGATATGCAGCACTCCGAAGGTGATAGTGATTTTAAAGGTCGTTTACTATTTCCAATCAATCGATAAATAGACCGATTGAGCAAACTGAACCATATGCGCACACCAAAATGCATACCGAAAACAGCTGTGAATCTACAATGCACAAATAAATAAATATACATTGACCATTATTTATGCCACTTGTTATATATATATATATATATATATATATATATAGACATTTCTTTTTTCTATCTGTTTCAG
>NC_068981.1:167779686-167781467 GCF_001194135.2 Octopus bimaculoides
ATATATATATATATATATATATATATATATATATATATACACCTGTGAGTGCAATTACTGACCTGAGCCACATGTTGTGCTCTTGAGCAAGACGCTACACGCTAATGCCTAGTTTATTAATCTTTAAAGAATACCAGCTGGTTGCTAGTGCCATCCTCTTACCTTTTAAAAGTCACATCTTAAGTATTCGACTTGCTCAAGGGTAAGGGGCCAAAGGGGTACCCATATCTTCTTGAAACTACAGGGTGTCCCAAAAGTCACTGATGAGTTTCAGTTTTTAATAACTTCCTTAACTTTACAAATAAATTCATGAAATTTTGATACAATATAGAGGACATATTCTCTCTACAAAGCACTGCCGTAGCAACTGCATTGTTTCTTTGGCGGTATAAGCAGTTGCCCCATCTTGCTGAAGCCATATGTGAGGTCTACTTTGAATGGCCAGGCGCAAAAACTTTTCAATCATGAATACCTGAAAGAAAGGGTTTACGTGAACAAACCGGAGATCCTGGTGCAACTGAAGGGGAACATCAATAGAGAAAGCAGAGAAGTGGGGTCTGAAACTCTTGAGAGTGTTATGGTGCAAGTTTTGGAAAGAGCATGGGTGGGCAAAGCAAAAAATGGCTGCTATTTAAGCGATGTTATTTATCATATGTGATGTAGTGGTGTTGTAAAATTTGACTTGTGCATATTAATTTCCATTATGTCCTTTATATTGTATCAAAATTTCATGCATTTATTTGTGAAGTTAAAGAAGTTATTAAAAATTGAAACCCAACTGTGAATTTTGGGACCCCCTGTAGATAGGCGCCTAAAATAATTAGCAAAAGCATGCTACATTCGGCCAAGATATACTCGATTGCGATTGACGGATGGCTGTACCATATTTCATAACCATTCTTGTCGCTTCACAAAACATCATTCTATAACAAATTAGTTTTGAACGTTTATTAGTGTCCTCATCCTCCACTGGTGATTGAAGATGTGCAATATGAAACTTCGAGAGTATAGAGAGTACAATTTTACACGAAGGTTCATATTGATTTCTGTGCACGTCTTTGTTTTTCAGTATATTCAGAAACATATTTTAATTAGCGCTGTTGTGATATCAGTAACAATATGATATAGTATTATACGCAAGTATGCATTTATGTGGATGTGTGCGTGTGTTAGTGGGAGAGGGGAGCGCGCGCTTGTTCGTTCGTGCGCATATAATCGTGTGTGCACGTATACGAAAAGACAAATTCATAAATACATAAATACTTACATGCACTCACACAAACTACAGACACGTACGCGCGCGCGCACATCGAATGATTTGTGTGTGTGAAAATCAATTGTTATGTATGTTTGTCTTATGCTTGGGTTATACCTCTTTTTACTGTTTACAAACATATACGCATATATTAGGGAGAATATACAAAAAATAACAACAGACGAGGACAGGTGGTGTAAATAACAAAAGTATATATTAGTATGACGCTCGGGAATACGGAAAGTCTTTGACGTTTCGAGCTACGCTCTTCAACAGAAAGAATACGGAGACAAGGAGAAAAACACGGAGAAAAAAAATTGAATAGTGTTCAGTCAACGGTCAATCATAATAATGTAATATTTAACCTAATATACGCATATATTAGGTTGTTAAGAAAGTTCTTGCGGAATTTTTAATTTTGGTTTTAAATGATGTATTTTAAAATTAATTTTCGTTAAATTACTTTGACTTTATATATCATTTTAAAGCCCGTCTTTCGCTCTATCTAATCGTGTTACTCTCTCTC
>NC_068981.1:167781477-167786477 GCF_001194135.2 Octopus bimaculoides
AATAATTAGGCCATTTTTTCCGGAACGTTGAATACAACATGGACAAAAAAGCAAATTCGCACAATTTTCTTATTCCAGTTCAAGCTAGGCCGAAAAGCTGCCGAAACAGCTCGTGATATCAACGATGCGTTTGGCCCAGAATCCGCTAATGAACGTACAGCACAATGGTAGTTCAAGAAATTTCGTAGCGGTGACGAGAGTCTTGAAAATGATAAGAGTAGTGGTCGGCCATCGGATGTTGACAACGATCAACTATGAGCCTTAGTCGAAGCCTATCCACGCACAACTGTTCGAGAGCTTGCTTCTGAATTAGACGTAATGTATACGACAATTTCCAGCCACGTGAAAGAGATTGGAAAACAAAAATACTAGATAAAAGTCCCAAATTATTGGCACAGCGGTAATTTCTGGTTGACAACACGCAATGGCGTCGATAGACCGTTAAGATTTAAGGATCCGGTGAATATGATTGAAGTGACTACATACGGAATGGTAAAACACTATACAAGAAAGAAAGTAGTACTCAGTGTTGAGCTATCTACTGGCTCTGATCTGTGAACGGATCGTTAATTCATGGAAAGAAATTGAAAATGATATTACCAAATCATTAAATTAAATCCATCGGTTGGTACAGAAGATGAATATCTGTGGAGACTATTATGATGAGGAAGGAGCAGCAGATGATGTGTAACCTAATAATTACGGAGAGGTATTATGAAGAGGAGTCATAAGGCGGCGAGCTGACAAGTTCGTTAGCACGCCGGACAAAATGCTTAGCAGTATTTCGTTCTTTAAGTTCTGAGTTCAAATTCTGCCGAGGTCAACTTTGCTTTTCGTCCTTTCGGGGTCGATAAAATAAATACCAGTTGAACACCGGGGTCGATATAACCAGCTTACACCTCTCTCGAAATTGCTGGCCTTGTGCTAAAATTTGAATCCATTATGATGAGAAGTCATACAGTGCTATCATTGTTTATTCAGTACGAAAGCCATTAAACAACGTGGTTTTGCGGCAAACCGCATATGGTTGTAATATTTAACATTTTACCATGTAATTTCAATTTAACGCCGTTTCAAATTTCCATATCAGTTTTGTTTGCATAAATATAGCTTAAGAATTCGTTTTTCCTTCATTGTATTTAAAATTTTCATTTTAATATTTTATAGTTTTAAATTACATTAATTAACCAATCTGATATTAAGATTCAGCACTGGCATAAAGTCTTGAGATGAGTTGTAACTTCAACGAAGGTAGTCGGTAATCAATTATGAGGATTATCAGTAAAACAGCAAATGTAACCATTCAAAATAGCTAGAATCGCATTCAACTAGCGGAGTGTATGTTTTAATGTACAAATCGATGAAATAAAATACCAGTTAAGTACCTGGGTCGAGGTACTCAACTATATCCCTTCCACAATTACAAATTTGAGATCTTATGCTTATTTTATTTTTAGAAGTCATTAGTACCGGAATAAAATTACTTAGTTTTGCTTTAATCGTTTATGGCATTATTTGAATGGAATTATTCCACTTTTGACACGGCATTTTGGATTGTTTCTTTGATTTCAATCCTTGTCAATCCAAGATCCGTGCAAGAGTCGATCTGTGATGGTTAGCCTAAACATTTGGTTTAAAAAATAACCAACTTTTACACGGAACACACAAACACACACACACACACACACACAAGCGCACGCGCACACGCACATCCACACAGCTACAACAACAACAACCACAACAACACATACACACACACAAACACTCGCATATTTATACAAACGTGTATGTTTGCATGTATTGCCATATATACACATACACACTATATGTTGAAATTTTTTTTTTCTTCTCTCATTTCTTTCTCTCCGTCTCATCCAGCTGTGTTTATTCCTCTACATTATAATTGCACAAACTTGCTCTTTCACAAAACCCACTTTACGTTCGAATCGCATCATCTCACTCACCTGCTTCACTGATACTATTACAGTAGTTACTTCTCATTTAATTTTACACTGCTTGTATTTTATCGTTATTGCTTTTTCATTTTGTCTGTCACCTATACACCTGCGTCTTCTGCTTTTTCTACCTGTATATTTTATATTGCTTATTGATACCCTTGTTGTAGACGTTCTAATTGTGGTTGTTGTGTATAATTGGTACACCATTTTTTAGATTGTTATCTATTTGCTGTTTATCGTCACTGTCAAAGCGCTTAGCTGTACAATGTTGCTATGACATACTGATGCGTGTAACCAGATTTCTTTTTTGGTTATCTTATTCTTCCTAATTCTTTCACTCTTTCTCTCTCTATGTCTCTCACTCTCTCATATTCTTTCTTTCTCTTTCTTTCTCATACTCTCCCCTCTCTCCTACACACACACAACTCTCCCTCTTTTTCTCGCTCCAGAATTCCTCTGACACTACCTACCTATCTATCTATCTATCTATCTATCTATCTATCTATCTATCTATCTCTCTATCTATCTATCTATCTATCTGTCTGTCTTTCTATCTATCTATCTATCTATCTATCTATTTATCTATCTGTCTTTCTATTTGTCTATCTATCTATCTATCTATCTATCTATCTATCTATCTATCTATCTATCTATCTATCTATCTATATATCTATCTGTCTTTGTAACCATCTATCTATCTTTGTATCTCGTATAAAATATGATGCCAGTCAGCGAATTCATCTAGGAAGTACTCAAACTACGAGGGCACATATATGTAGTCGCTCGTCATACTAGAAATAGTAATAACGTCTCCCTTGAAACGCATCCAGTGTTTCTCAATCGGGGTCCACATGACCCTTGGGAGTCTACATATGACTTTGTCATTAAAATTTATGTGCAACAAATTGCTCATACTTCTAAAATACACAAAATTTTTTTCACAATAATACAATTCCTAATAATATTGAATTATAAAACTATACTAGGATTTTTTAAACATTAAATACTTTTGAGAGTTCGTCCGAGTGAAACAGGAATCAAAGGGGTTCATAGGAAAAGAATGGTCGCGAACCTCAGTGTTACACCTTAATATTTTTTAAAATCCCACCTCAGTTAATGATGTTCCAGATAGTTCCTTAAAGAGACTGGATTTTTCACTGCTGGAACGCGGTTCATCATCGATCACCAGGTACAAAAGAAAGAAGAAAATGACTATTGAGTGCGGATAAAAGCAACACGTTCAAACTGAAGTGCATGGATGAACAATTTGCATTGGAGGCAAATACAAAACAAAGGAAGCCTTTACGTGGTAACTCGATCTCTTAGATATAGCAAACAAATCTCCCTCATATCATACTCTAAAAATTAAAGCTAAAAATTAAAAGGATGTGTTAGAGATACATTGACCATACATAGAGATAGAACGATCAAGGCTAGACTATCTTTGATCATATACCTGCTCATTCTGAGCTTACCAGGAACTAATAAGAAAAGTTAAAAAGTAAAGTTACCTTCTCAGTCATACCGACATATAAGGGCAGGTTTCCCGATTTCATAGCGTATATGTTCTCCACCTGGACGGGACGCCAGTCCATCGCAGGATTACTCAATTTTGCCAGGTGAGTGGACTGGAGTAACGTGAAATGAAGTGTTTTGCTCAAGAACACAACTCGTCGCCCGGTCCAGGAATCGAAACCAATCTTACGATCATGATTCTAGCACCCCAACTAGTAAGCCACGCGCCTCCATGTTTGTAAAAAAGAAAAAAGGGGAGCGAAGACATGAAACGCCCGTTTTTGATCATTTCTGAATGGTTAGATCAGACCATGGGTTAAACAAGAACATTAACAATTACTACTTGTCATAGTTCATACTATTCTTCTCCATTTACTGAAGGAGTGGTTTGGAATATCTAGACCCATAATTTCTGCTGCTGCTGCTGTTGTTATTGTTGTTGTTTAACCTCTGGTCAACCCGATTGCTCAGATAAATAAAATCATTTCCGCCATGACCATTTCTTTGTACTCTTTTGATGATCTACAACTATATATTCTGATTAATGTAAGTCTTTGCCATTTTTAAGACGGTAGAAGTGATCTGAAGGAGATTTGATTATTTCTAGCTGGTCGACATTTCTAGCTGATCGAACGTCCAATTAGAGACTAACAACACACTGGTTCAGTGGATTTGAGTTTTGTACATAGAGGTTCGATCTAAGTGTAATCCTTAGCTATATATTATACAGAAATATTTCAAAGCACAGAAGACAGATTATAGGCTTCTCTGAGAAGAATGCGCCGCTTCTGTATTTTTTCTTTCCTTTCTTTTTATTTTGCTTTTTGGCAGAGAAAACTGTCAAATATTCCTAGGTTTTTCTTCGGTTCCTCGGGCCCTAGATCAGTGTTAGGCAGTCAGACTTGATGTGGGGTTAGATTACGGCATTGGCAAATAATAACAACAACAATTACCGATTCACTGACTAATCAACGAAAGAAATTCTATCTGGTGGCTAATCGCTCATCCTGTTAGAAATAACACCCAATTTACCCTCGTACATCTTATCTTAAAAAAACGAGAAGAGCATATTGGATAATTCTTTTTTCATTCATTCCTTTATTCGTTTACTTGTTTCACTCATTTGATTGTGGCCATGCTGGAGCACTGCCTTAAAGGATTTTAGTCGAATAAATCACTCCAAGGACTTATTCTTTGTAAGCCTAGTACTTCTTTATCGGTCGCTTTTGCCGAGACGCTAATGACGGGGACCTAAACACACCAACATCGGTTGTTAAGCAACGGTAGGGGAACAAACACACAGAGAAATACACACACACACACTTATATATATATAGAGAGATATAGATATAGATACATATATACATATGTAGATACACATATATACATATATACATACATACATACATATATATATATACGGCGAGCTTCTTTCAGTTTCCATCTACCAAATCCACTCACAAGGCTTTGGTCAGCCCCAAGGTATAGAAGAAGATACTTGCCCAAGATGCCACGCAATGGGATTGA
>NC_068981.1:167788024-167788375 GCF_001194135.2 Octopus bimaculoides
GAGCACTACCACCACCATCCTCATAACCACCACCGACCACCACCACCACCACCACCACCACCACCGACC
Source organism: Octopus bimaculoides (assembly GCF_001194135.2). Taxonomy (NCBI): domain Eukaryota; kingdom Metazoa; phylum Mollusca; class Cephalopoda; order Octopoda; family Octopodidae; genus Octopus; species Octopus bimaculoides. Next base: position 167,788,094 of record NC_068981.1, read on the forward strand.
ACTACCACAGCTCCCATCACCATCTTTGTCCAACAACTCTACGCATTCTCTTTAACCGTTCGTTTTCCTCCATCTTTTCGTCCTTCTCTTCACCATCGCCATCTTCATCGCCGTCGTCGTTACCAAGCTTATCCTTGATTGCCATCATCATCATCATCATCATTATCATTACCAGCACCGCCGCCGCCATCGTCGTAGTCATCATCACCACCACCACCACCACCATCATCATCATCATCATCATCATCATCATCATCATCATCATCATCATCATCATCATCA
>NC_068981.1:167791161-167791990 GCF_001194135.2 Octopus bimaculoides
TATATATATATGTTACTTAGCGGTTCGGCAAAAGAGACCCATAGAATAAGTACTAGGCTTCCAAAGAATAAGTCCTGGGGTCGATTTTCTCGACTAAAGGCGGTGCTCCAGCATGGCCACAGTCAAATGACTGAAACAAGTTAAAAAGAAAAAGAGTAAAAGAGTATGTATGTATATGCATGTATAAATATATATATATGTATGTATATATATATATGTATATGTATATATATATATATACATACATACATACATATATATACACACACATTCACATACATACACACACATGCTTATATACATATATATACATATATAGATATCTACATATAAGTGTGATACATACTTTTAAATGAAAAGCAATAATAAATGTGAATGTATACGCACGCACACATATATAGATCATATACGTATACAATATACATCTACGTGTGAGTGTGTGATTGCGTGTGTGTGTGTGTGTGTGTGTGTGTGCATATATTGGTATATATGCATTACAAATATATACATATTGATATATAGTGATCCATACACAATCACACAAACGCGTATATACATACACACATACATTCGTGCTTAAATTTAAGTGTACAAAAGAGAGGAGATAGCATTCAACAGGTGTCATATTAGTTGAATATTCGTATTAAAACTTATAACTTTCTGAAAAAATGGTTTCCATTGGCTTACTTATAAAGTTCGTTTCTATTCGTCTATCTGTGTCAGCTGATGTATTTCCGAAGCTTTGAGTAATGCGGATTGAAGCCCTAAAAGTATTCATATCTATCTATCTATCTATCTATCTATCTATCTATATATCTATATCTATATA
>NC_068981.1:167792270-167793842 GCF_001194135.2 Octopus bimaculoides
ATATATATATATATATATATAGGCAATGTTAATTCTCTAAATGAAGTATTAACAGTAACTGCACGATAAAGTGTAGTATATTGCCACTTAAGTGTGGCTGACCCCTAGGGGTGGATGTTACTGTTGCTTTTAGCCCCAGGAGGACATATCCTCCAGCTGGCTTATCGACACACGACTGTGTCCTGTTTGCCAAGGGAAGTTATCCCTCTCACCTCGATCAGCAGCACGAACGTATCCGGATTTCAGGGTTATTTCCCTTCGTCGGCGTTCGACAGCTGATGACACACACGTTCAAAATGATGAGATGCAGCGAAATAGTAGTATTGTAGTGAAACAAGTGGTTATCTGTATATCATAATAAACTGACCTGTATATCAGATATTTATTTGGTTTTAATATAACGTCATAGATGCTAAAAACCTTCACATTGATAATATATATATATATAAGTCATTTTGTCAAGGAACCCAACGGATTGTTTCAATCTATGCAGTTTATCAACGAGACAAATATTACGCTCGGAAAGTTATTTTCTTGATTCTCGAAACCTCCAAATAAAGTAGGATAAGAACGTAGAGTCTTTCCTGTCGTTGAAGTGGAAGCATTACATCTGCTTCAAGGGAAGATTCACTCATCATATGTATTTCTCCAAGTCCAGTACAGAAGAAAACTTCACCTCTCTGTCCTTTTTATCTGGAAACTTCAGCAGCAGAGAAATGAACCGCACTACATAACCCTGCAAATTATCGACAAGGCTCACTTTTATTCGCCCAGAGATTACAATCTTCTGAGAAACAGCACATATTCCTACAATCTGCCGCATCCCATAACGAGAAGATTGATCTCTTTAACAGAGATAAGTCTCATTCGCTAAGTTTAAGCCATTAGTTGAAAGCATTGTTTCGTAAATGTTACTGAAAATGTGCGCAAATTTTAATGGGATATATAAAGGAAAGCTACTCGCACATACTGCGTCTGAGGCGTCTTCCAGTCAGCAGTCACTACCACACCTAACAGTTGTCAGTATGTCATCAACTACTGGCTTCATCACATGACCTGAACTCACTGGTTGAAGCGAATTTTATGCTTCATCCAATGGCAATCAGCCATTTTTAGAACTCGTGAAAGTTTCGCTACTTAGATCAACAGGATTTGAGGAATCGGATTGCATTGAGAAGATCAGAACACGAAAATCTCAAACGTTATAAAACTTTACAAGAGTATTGTTTCAAATTAACCATAAAAATATTTTATGGAAATATGTAAACAGCACATATATATTCATATACATAACTTATACATGCATAACACAGATGCATATGTTTAAATACATATATAAATTCACACACACACACATACACACACGACGGGCTTCTTTCAGTTCAGTTCCCGCCTACCAAAATCAGTCTCAAGGCTTCTTTGGTCGGCTCGAGACAATACTAGAAGGCACTAGCCCAAGCGGCCACGCAGTGGGGCTGAACACAAAGGCATGTGGCTGGGAAGAAGCAAGCTTCTTACCACACAGGCAAGCCTGCAACTACACACACACACACACACACACACACACACACA
>NC_068981.1:167793953-167794715 GCF_001194135.2 Octopus bimaculoides
TATAATTTACATACATGCATGCACGCACATAACACGCGCATGTATCATATAAGCATATCTTTCATTTCGTTCTTCTCTTACTGTAACTTCTTAGTTTTCAACTTCTATAGTTAACATTGTAATAGAAAAAAAGGGGCGCTAATGGCAGAGAGATGCAGAAAGAGAGAGAGAGAGAGGGGGGAGAGGGAGCGAGAGAGCGCAAAGGGATTAACAAAAGGAGAGAGACTGTGTGTTTGTGAGCATGTGCGTGTGTCTTTATATGCGCCCGCGCACGTGTGTGTACATCTTTTAAGTGGAATGAGGAGAAAACAATTAACTTAACAACCTTCGATTTTTTTTGTTTTCTAAAGTTTTCTGTAAACCCAATATTTGCTCGTTATTACTCATAGCTTTATTTGCTTCAAGATCCTCCATTTCAAAAGGGAACTTTTCGTTTAAGCATGACGCCAAGTAAGAGTTTGTGGATCTTCCCATATCCACAGGCACATTTGTATTAGCATTCATTCACAGGCACAAACGCATAAGACGTACACGCACATGTACACATAAGTAACACACACACACACACGCACACACTTGCACGTATGCACGCACACATACTCACACACACACATGCGCATTAAGACTAACACATACATGTACACGTTCACACTTAGACACATGTACAAATACACAGACACACGCTTACATAGATGCTATATACACACACACACACACACACACACACACACACACACACACACACACACACACACACACACA
>NC_068981.1:167795916-167796924 GCF_001194135.2 Octopus bimaculoides
AGAGAGAGATAGATAGATATCATACATACATACATACATACATACATACATGCATGCATGCATACATACATATACACGTAACTACACAAGGTGTACGTATCATACACGCGCACTTAGAGACACGTACTTGTATTTCTACCTACCTTTTCTTCTAACAAACACATACCTTGGTGTTCGTCGTTTCAACAGAAACGGAACTACCTTAGACACACAAGAAATAGTGATAGAAAGGCGCCCGCGCGCGAGCGAACGAGCGAATGAACGAGCGAACGAACGAACGAACGAGCGAGCGAGCGAGCGAATAAATGAATGAGCTGAGTTGTGCGGAGCACTTTCGAGCAGCTGAGCAGAGCCGAGTGCGCGCGTGTGTAACTCTATAGTTAAGTATGTGTGTGTATGTATGTATGTATGTATGTATGTATGTATGTATGTATGTGTGTCTGTGAGTGTATGTGAATGTGTGAAGTGTGTATCTGTGTGCAACGCGCATTTGTTCGCACATATTGAAAAATATAAGCGGAAAGTGGTAGAGGCGAGAGCGCGCGAGAGGTAAAGAGTGAGAGACAGAGAGAGAGACCAGTCAAATATGATTTACAGTATAGTCACTTATAAGGATTCATTGTTACTTAAGGCAAGTTTCTCGGCGATCGCGCACTCATGGATTACACAAGGTTTTTATGTAAGCATGCCAGGTAAATTAATCCACATATCTTTTGAGTGGTTATATCGTAATTGCAATTACTTATATTTAATATAATGTGTCTGATCTTTTTTTAGGGTAGGGGTCTGTTCTGTTATATTTTCTCTTTGTCTCATTTTCCGTATTTATTTATTTTTTTCTTTTCGTTTCTTTGCTTTTCGTTTTTTTTTTTTTCATTCTTTCATCTTTCTTGTTTTCTTTTGTTTGCTTGTTTGCTTGTTTGTTTATTATTATTATTATTATTATTATTATTATTATTATTATTATTATTATTATTATTATTATTATTATTGTTGTTGTTGTTGTTG
>NC_068981.1:167797191-167800366 GCF_001194135.2 Octopus bimaculoides
TATATATATATATATATATATATATATATATATATATATATATATATATATATATATATATATGCGTATATATATATATGCATATATGGAAATGCATACGTATATATATACATATATATATATATGATTATATATATATGCATGCATATATACATATATCTATACATACATTCATATATATATATGTGCATATGTATATACACATATATATATATATACATACATGCATACATACATGCATACATATATATACATATATATATGCATGCAAACATATACATGTACATACATATGTGTATGCATGTTTAGATAGATAGATAGATAGATAGATAGATAGATAGATAGATAGATAGATAGATATTAAACTAGAAAGATAAGATACTCGGAGACAGAGATAAGGATAAAAAGAAACCGAAAGAGATAATAGTTAGAATATGTCACATTCCTACTCGACCAGCTGGCTTGTCAAAGCGTTATGCTGGAACAGATGGCAAAGTGTTTTACTATAAATCTTCACTAAAAATGTTCACGAGTTCAATTTCTAACTTCTGCATGACATTTTATTTCTTTTTCTAATTTTTTTTTTCTGTCATAGAATATATATAATAACTGAACCCTGCAAGATTGTGATCAAAAGTGATCCAGACATGACTCTCCCTGCTGAGAATTTGTTTTGTTTTTTTAGTTTCTAAATGATGGATCGACAGAATGTTTAGCTGGTCGGTCATGTATCTGCCTGTAAGTTTTGTGTTCAATTCTCGCCCAAATCAACTTTGCCTCTTATTCTTGAGGGATCAATAATATAAAGTAAATTAAACAGTGTGCGTTTATATTCTTACTGTGTATTGTAGATATGAATTAAATTATAATAGCAGATAAGGCTAGTACTACCTTCAAATGTGTCTTTCATGGGATTTGACTGTTATTTCTAATATGTTCAGTGACCAAGTAGAAGCCCCCTTATTGGTTCGCACTAACTAGCAGTAATACACTGAAGTCAGTTTTAATGGTGTACACCGCACACGCACTCACACACACGCACGCACGCACACGCACATACACATACACACAAACACGTACCCGTATGAATACATGCAAACATATTAGGATTGCAAAGAAATTGTCAATAAAATCCAATATTCAATATTTAACAAGCGTGCCAAACCCTACAGAGCAACAAGTGTTTTACTGATGGAGCGAGTCTGCAATGCTGGTTTCAATCCTCGGTCGAAGCCATTTTACTTTCCTTAAATCCACAAAGGGTTTTTGTGAGTCGAAAGAATGCATTCATGTAACTATCTGTTATGCCAAGTTCTATAAAATAAACACTGCATTCATGGCATAGCATAGGTTTTGTTAGCCTATGTGGTAGCCAAATTGGTTGTACCCTTTCGTAAATATAACTTACTTACAACTACGATGCGGTCCGCTTACCTTGTACAACCCCACGCTACCCCCACTACATTAGTTCCCAGTGGGCCGTGACTAGTTGAAGCCATATCAGACTACGGATTGCTAGCTATCTATTCATGCTTTTAGGACAAGCATGAGCCACACAACTTCCTATAATTTTTATCTTTTCGCAAAAACAATAGAGCATCTATGTGTCTGCTGGATTTTCTAGGTATTGTAGCCAAATCACCGCAAATTACATTTTCCATTAACAAAAACAATTTTTAAAAAAACCAACATAGAATAAGTACTAAGTGAACCATATTGTTCTATATATATAAAAGCATGGATGGATGGATGGTCATAACTAGAACGCGTATGATCATAGATCTGCTTAATCCGTGCTGACCTGAACTACACATCATCTATTCTCCTACAATATAGAATGAATAATAACAATAATAATAATAATAATGATAATAATAATAATAATAATAATAATAATAATAATAATAATAATAATAATAATAATATTCCTTTCTACTAAAGGCAAAAGGCATGAAATTTGGTGAGGAAGGGACTAGTCGATTACATCGACCCCAGTGTTTCACTGATACTTGTTTTATCGATCCCGACAGGATGAAAGGCAAAGTCGACCTCACCGGAATTTGAATTCGGAACGTAAAGGTTGACGAAATGCCGCTAAGCATTTTGTGCAGCGCGCTGAGGCATATATGAGCGGGTGGAGGGCATCACAAGGACAGATAACAACTTGTGTGGAGATTTACATAAAAGAGGGGGACAAAAATGGAAAAAAACAAAACCGATGAAATGCAATAAAAGTATACATATTATACAAAGTATGTGATAACATGACTGATGCTGTCCTCCTTATATAGGAGCAAGTCCAACTAGGGCCAATCCAGGAACCTCAAAGATCCAGGATTACCCTGACCACCAAAGGCACTAAATAACAATTCTTTCTACTACAGGCACAGGGCCTGAAATGTTGGGAAATGGTGGTGGTGGTGGTGGTGGTGGCGATGATTGTACTATACGGCTGATTGTCTTGGCGAACGCCATGGATATAGACAATAATTCCCAGGTGTACCTTCTGCATGAAGAATATATAGTTAAGTGGCACACTACATGAACAATATATGCGTAATGAAACTCTACATTACTTGTTTATGACATAAAGTATGATAGTATGTACCTAACTACGACCTTATATTTTTCTTTCAGCATCTCCGAGGTCGGGGGAAGAATGGGAGCTAAATATCCACAAATCAAAGACGTGGCCCAAATGTTTGCAACAGCAGGACCACACTAATGATAACCCTATTTTACCCAACATGATTTATATTATATTATATATTATATCTGTACAGTTCTATAGAATTTTCTATAGCACCATCATTAATATTTACCACTTCTATAAAAATGCGTCAACGACACAACATCTACATTGTTATCATCCATTAAAGCATGGAAAGTTTGTAACTAGTCAAAAATAAACGTAATTGTCATTCATACGTATATATGTATGTAGGTATGTATGTATATGTGTATGAACGTGTGCTTCCTTGTGTATATATCTATTAATGTAGATGTTCAATTGAAAAATGCGTGGCACCTTGAGCGTCTTCTACTATAACTTCGGGCCGACCAAAGCCTTGTGAGTGGATTTGGTAGACGGAAACTAAAAGAAGCATGTCGTATATATATATATATATATATATGTGTGTGTGTGTGTGTGTGTGTGCGTGCGTATATATATATA
>NC_068981.1:167801033-167803042 GCF_001194135.2 Octopus bimaculoides
TATATATACATACTTCTGTGTGTTTGTGTCTTTCTGTATACGTCTGCGCATATGTGTACATTTCATACCAGATGTCCATTTTATTAATGCACCTAAGGATCTATAAGTATTCTTTTCTGATCTATATACGTATGTATGTATGTATATATGTATGTATGTATGTATGTATGTATGTATGGATGGATGGATGGATGGATGGATGGATGTATTATGCATGTATGCATGTATGTATGTGTGTGTGCGTGTGTGTGAGTGTGCGTGTATGTGTGTGTGTGAGTGTGTGTGCCTGTCTGTCTGTGTCTGTGACTGTATCTGTGTCTGTGTGTTTTGTTTCTTATTGGTCTGTTCATAAGAAAGGGCGGTATGCTCTTTGTTTTCCAAGATCTCCAACACCGGTGAAATTAATGCCGATATCGCTCCTCATGTGTGTATATATATATATATATATATATATATATATATATATATATATATATGTTTACATTTTCTTTAAGATATACATTTCTGCTGATTTCTCTGCACATGTACTTGTGTGTGTGAGCACACATACATACATATATACATGTATACAAATATATATGCATACATGTGTGTGTAGCTTCATTTATGCGTAGAGTTATCTGTACGTTTTTGCGTGCATTTGTATATATCGCATCGTGTCTTATGCATTTCTTTCTCTCTCTCTCTCTCTCTCTCTCTCTCTCTCTCTCTCTCTCTCTCTCTCTCTCTCTCTCTCTCTCTCTCTCTCTCTCTCTCTCTCTCGATATGCAACGAGCTGTGCATAAATACGTGTTTGCATAAATGTGAGTGTGAGCTTAAGTGTAGTTACCGCTATATATTTATCGTCTAGTAGTAGTAGTAGTAGTAGTAGTAGTCCTTACTACAAGGTGCTTCCCATCGACATGGTTCCAGGTTCAGACCCACTACGTAGCACCTTGGGTAGGTGTCTTCTACCATAACCTCGGGCCGACCAAAACCTTGTGAGGGGATTTGGTAGACGGAAACTGAAAGAAGCTTGTCTTATATCTATCTATCTATCTATCTATCTATCTATCTATCTATCTATCTATCAATATACATAAATATATATATATGGAGAAAGAGGGGTTAGAGGGAGAGATAGACAGACAGACAGACATAGATAGATAGATAGATACACGTGTGTGTGTGTGTGTGTGTGTGTGTGTGTGCCACCACTTGACTGATGTTGGTGTGTTTATGTTTCCGTAACTTAGCGCTTCGGAAAAAGAGGCCGATAGAATAAGTACACAGCTTTAAAATATAAGTAGTGAAATCAATTCGTTTAGCTAAAAGTCTTCGAGGTAGTTCCCCAGCATGACCGCAGTCTAATGACAGCAACAAGTAAAAGATAAAAGACAAACATACCATAGGCACAAGGCCAGAAATTTGGGGTGGGCGAGGGTCTAGTCAATTACATCGACTCCACTGCTCAACTGGTACTTATTTTATCGATCTTGATTTGATGAAAGGCAAGGTCGACCTCGGTGGAATTTCAACTCAGAACGTAGTGAGCATTAACAAATACTGCTTAGCATTTTATCTGTCACGCTGACAGTTTCTTTCTACTCTAGGCACAGGGCCCGAAATTTTGGGGGAACGAGGCCAGTCGATTAGATCGAATCCAGTACGCAACTGGTACTTGTTTTATCGACTCCGAAATAATGAAAGGCAAAGTCGACCTCGGCGGAATTTGAACTTAATACGTAGCGGCAGACGAAATACCGCTAAGCATTTCGCCCGGCGTTCAAACGTTTCTACCAGCTCGCCGCCTTTTAATAATAATAATAATAATAATAATAATAATAATAATAATAATAATAATGATAATAATAATAATAATAATAATCATAACAGTGGTTGCGGTAGTGGCAGTGGGAGTGGTGGTAGTAGCATTAGTAGTAGTTCCATTACTTTTTTAAGTCCCTGTAATATTATCGAATGATATTGAATCTAATGCATTATCAAAGTTTCTAGAATTTTACTCATGC
>NC_068981.1:167803482-167804458 GCF_001194135.2 Octopus bimaculoides
ATCATCATCATCATCATCGTCATCGTCATCATCATCATCATCACCATCATCATCATCATCATCATCATCACCATCGTCATCGTCATCATCATCATCATCATCACCATCATCATCATCATCGTCATCATTATCATCATCACCGTCATCATCATCATCATCATCATCACCATCATCATCGTCATCGTCATCATCATCATCGTCATCATCATCATCATCATCATCATCGTCATCGTCATCGTCATCATCATCATCGTCATCATCATCATCATCATCATCATCATCATCACTATACTATTACAAACATGAGAGGTATGTTCACCGAAGACTAGGTCTATGGATTTGCTTGTACCATATTTCTGGCAATAGTTACGACACACTCCTTGAAGTTATTATTATGGCCTCGTAAAGAGAATATTGTTTCTGTCGCAAAAGGAAGAACATATTGTGAATGAGAATTATCAATTGTCTCATCTCTGCAAACTGTTGTTTGCATACTTGTTTACGTATGAATGCAGGTGTGTATGTATGTACATGTGTGTGTATGTACGTGTGTGTATGTGCGTGTATGTATGTAAACAGACATCTGTGAAGGCGTGTAGATATGTGTTCATGGGCATTTGTGTACATCACTCTTATAAACAAACAGATATACCACACACGCGCGCACGCAGAAGCTCGTCGTATGTTTATGTGTGTATCTCTGTGTGTCTTTGTGTCTGTGTTTCTCCTCCCCACCACTGCTTGTCACCATTTGACAAACGATATTGGTGCGTTTACATCTCTGTAACTTAGCGGTTCGGCAAACCAGACTGATAGAATAAGTGCTAGGCTTAAGACATAAATCCTGAGGTCGATTTCTTTGACTAAAACTGTTCAGGGCTGTACTTCAGCATGGCCGCAATCGAATGACTGAAACAAGTAAAAGAATAAAAGAATATATTTGTATATATACATATATATATATAAATATATATAT
>NC_068981.1:167805460-167806178 GCF_001194135.2 Octopus bimaculoides
TATATATATATATGTGTATATATATATGTGTGTGTGTGGAGAGAGAGAGAGATGGATAGATAGATAGATAGATAGATAGATAGATAGATAGATAGATAGATAGATAGATAGATAGCGGATTACCCATTCAAACTAACGATCTTTATTTGCGCGTTCTTTCCCTACTACTTAATCTTTTTTGCATGAAGCCATATTTTTTTCCTTCTCCATATTCTTTTCCTCTTGTTTAGTTCATTGTGTCTTCTTCCAATTATTTTACCTCAAGTCTTACTTCTTTGATTCTTATTGTCTTTGTTGTTGCCCTTTTGCACTACTTCTTTTTTTCCCTCCAGCTTACACTGACCATTGGCATCTTGTGATTATGTCCATCTTCTTTCTGAAGCTTGAAAGTGCCGAGTAGTTTCTCCGTGACTGAGAATTTCTTTCTTTGTTTGATTTGCGATTATCTGTTGTGTATTTGAAAAGTCGTCTCCACTTCCTTCCGCTGATGATCTCCGTTCTTTTATTCTTACTGACTCATTCCCTTCATTACTTTTAATCTATCTATCTATCCTTATGTATGTATGTTCATATATATATATATATATATATATATATATACATGCATACACTCTTATATGCATACATGACACACGCATATATATATATATATATATATATATATATATAAGCAATGTTAATTCTCTAAATGAAGTATTAACAGTAACTGCACGATAAA
>NC_068981.1:167807786-167811249 GCF_001194135.2 Octopus bimaculoides
ATATATATATATATATATATATATATACTCTTATATGCATACACACACGCACACACATGTGGATATATATATCGTATATATATATAAAGAACATTATCATTCATAAGAAATAATAATATTAGTGGCCGCAAGTATAAAAACCGTATAGGTAAATATATATATGTATGTATATGTATATATTCATGCTTAAATGCCGACAGCTAATTTCGATATTTCTCCAAAATCTTTTCTCCCACCCACTTCTTTGATATTATTCACGATTTTTTTTTCTATATATTTCCATCTCAATCATTCCCACACTTTCTGTACGTCTGTTATTTATTTAACCACGTTACTTTTCTAATTCTCCGTCAACATTATAAACTGAATTTTTATCCACGTCTCTCTAACTCGCACTATCTCTTTCCTCACATTCTTCACCAACCACCACTCGCCTACATTTCCCTATATGCTCGCTTGACTGCCTGTCTTGTCTCCTGGCTGACTGCAGGCTATTTCTTTCTCTCTCCTTCTCTCTCCCTCACTCTCTCTCTCTCCTTCTCTCTCTTTGTCTGTCTATCATTCTCCATCTCTCTCATTGCATATATATATATATATATGTGTGTGTGTGTGTGTGTGTGTGTGTGTGTGTGTGTGTAGACAAATTCACTTTTCTTTATAATACTGCTTTCTTTTCCTTCGTTACGTTTTTCAGGTTACCTCTCTTATTAATCACCTATTTTGTCGCCCTCTATTTTTCTGTTTTCATGAACACTCACTACGTTATCTTTTCTTCTCTATAATTCACTGTCTGCTCGTAAGGCTACCTATCTCGTTAACATTCTTATTGCTTACTGCTCTCTGTAAATTACCTTCTTCTTCTCTTTGACCCTGTCAAGTTTACACCTGTCAATTTATTTTATTTCTCCTTATTTATGATAATATTTGCTTTCTCTCTTTCCTCCATCTCTCTCAGCGTAGCCACTGTTTTCTCTTTCTACATTCCTATGACGTGATAGAAAGGACAAACCATATATAAATATGTATGTGTTTGTTCTTTAGCGTGCATATATGTTTGTATATTATATATGAGGCGGGTGTTCAAAATTCCTGGCTTTAAGGCTATCGCGAAAGGCCTGGTTGGAGGTCCAACATTCTGAGTTCTTCTACAGGGCTTAGAAAAACTGAAGGACCGCTGCAATAAGTGTGTGAATCTGAGAGAGGAATATGTTGAATAAAATTATAATTAACTGATCCTCTTGTATTTTTTTTTACCCAAAGCCAGGAATAATCACGACTGGGAAGGTTTTGATTGTAAATCTGCTTGGTAAGGACTGACATAGAGCTAAACACCGAGATGACGTTAAGGATGCTGAGCTATCTCTTTACCTTTCATAATTCTAGATGTGATTATATTACATTATACCCACACTATGCATGGATCAGCACTAGAATGTGGGTTATAATTGTTACGTCGGTACTAATGATGGTGGATTGCGGAGAAAATTTCACTGAAAAAGTACAAAATACGGATAATGCTGTTGTTTGTTTCAGGAGACTTAGGCTCAAAAGACGTGACTATCACGTCGTGCCTATGATTTCAGCAACGGACATCACGTCTTTTATTCAAACGCATTATATCTAGGATTACCATTATCGAATGTGTCTTTTGTTAAGACAGAAGGTTGTGACTTTAAGTAGATTTGGATGTACTCTTAGCTAATTGAATGACCTACAGGAAGCATCTTCATTAGCTCTTAGTAAACATAAAGATCCTGTGTGTGTGTGTGTGTGTGTGTGTGTGTGTGTGTGTGTGTGTGTGTGTGTGTGTGTGCGCGTGTGTAATAGATCAAATAATGGTATTCTAGCGTTTGATTTTTATCTCTTGCGAATAAGTTGTGATATGTAATGCAAAACAGACAAAAGGTTTCGGATTCGATGTTGTCGGAGAAGCGGGATGAAAGATAACAGTGAGATTTTTTTTATTGAGCTATACCACAAGGGCATTAACGTTGTTAAGTGTTGAAATGGAATAGCTGCTAAGAGGGGTTCGATTCTGGATCGAAGACTCATAAATTATTCCTTATTTTATCACTAATTTTTAAGGAAGCCACGTAAATGACGATTTTAACATCCTTTCACATGGCATCCGGGTCCAAAGTAAAGCGGAGCGAAGATAAAAAAAAAGAGAGGGACAGTGCCTGAAGTGTAACGTAGAAGAGAGAAAGGGAAAACGCGTGAAGCGCAAATGGTGTAATTAATTTAGTAATTGGGTTACACAGGGCCTAATCAGCAGAAAATATTAAAGTGTTCAGTTCCTGCTTTATCGATTATCTGCATTTTTATTGAATATGAATACCAGTAAAATATTGCGTTATAACACTTGCTCAAGACCGAGCATTTTGTACAAGCGAAGAGCAATGTCATTTAAATAGGCATCAGTATTTTAACTGGTGTTTGACGCTTCTATCTACTCTGGAAGGTTGAAAGGCTAAGATAAAAACAGTCAATCCTAACCCGATTCTAACTCAGAACATACAAGAAGTGAATCGTTTCGGGAAAGAGGAAGGAAGATATAAAGTAGTCTGATTTAATCCATCTCACTACTTGACAAGTAATTATTTTATCGACCCCGATAAAATGAAAGGCAAAATCGGCTCCCGTCGGGATTTGAACGCAGAACATACATTGATGTAATTAAATAATGCAAAGCGTTTTGCTGAGTGCTTTATCGATTTTGACACCCGCAACTATGGTATTTGTGTTACAAGTTAATTAAAACAACTATATCCAACTGTGCTTAACAAAGTACACTGTATTCGAGAAATAACTAATTCTAAATTCAACTGGATTCGATTTTTAGTTGGCAAGAAGTAAAAACAGCACTCCTCAAAACCATGACTTTGTGCCTATAGTATTATTTTGTTTAACCATAGAGGTGAGCTCAGCTACATGCACGTTAATTTCACGAGCGGGCTGCTCCGTTGATTGGATCAGCTGGAACTCTCGTTGTCATGACCGACGGAGTACCAGTTTTTATGTAGATATTAGAACAAGCACACCATAATTGTAGTAAATTAAAACATACATATATACATATACATACATATATATGTGTATATATATATATATATATATATATATATATATATATATATATATATATATATATATATATATGTATATATATATATATATACACACATAAACACGCATATAGGAGGCCATTTACGTCAATAGATAGATATATACATTACATAGAGAAGCATACTTACGTATAGACAAGCGGACAAAAAAACAGGCATTAGTACACACACAAATCGCATATACGAACAGAGAAAGAAGGGAGATAGATAGATAGATACATACATACATGCATACATACATACATGCATACATACATGAACCTCTTCCGTTAATATGCCCTCCCTGAAAAGCAAAAACAAACACTTCACAGCACAGGCACACACGCGTGGACACATAC
>NC_068981.1:167811641-167815805 GCF_001194135.2 Octopus bimaculoides
AACAATAATAACCTTTTCTACTAAAAGAACAAAGTCTGAAATTTGGGGGAGGGGGTTGTCTATTATATCGACCCTAGTGGGTAAATGGTACTTATTTTATCGACCCCGATAAGATAAAAGGTAAAGTCGACTTCGGCGGAATTTGAACTCAGAACATAAAGACGGACGAAATGCCTCTAAACAGTTCGCCCGGTATGCTAACGATTCTGTCAGCTCACCGCCTTATCAATAATGATAGTAATGATATATATTAATACACACACACACACACACACACACACACACACACACACACACGGTTATACACATACACGCAAATCGTTTACATGTAAATATGTACAAACATATCCATTTGCTTTCGCGCGCGCGAGAGTATTTGTGTGTATGAGTGTGTTTGTGTAATTATTTAAAAGCGAGAAAGAAAAGAAAAAAAATGTATATAGACAAGCTGTTACTATGGTGACAAATTTTACCAATAATAATAATATTGCCACGCCTTAATTTGAAATTACATCGATCTCATGGAGACTGAAGAATTTCTCTCAAATCTGATGTAACGTCTTGAGGAAAGCTACTGATGTTGTTATAGAAAATACAACATCGCTTTAGAAAGACAGAAGGAGAAAAAACACAGGAGATATCATTTACTGTTCTGTAGTCTTATTTTTATTACGTGCTTTCATGTACAACTAAGCGCAGCTCTATGTGTGTGCCTTGTGTTTGTATGTACAGTGTTTTATTTTTGTGCTTATCTATTGTATTGAGAGAAATCTACGTAATACGTGTTCTGTTCCTAAAAGTAATATTTCTTTGTTATTTAATCACTCCTCAAAACGGAAGCAATCCCCATAGGTGCTCCTATGGGAAGTGTTTCTATTTAAAACGCCACATTCTGGTTATCTCTATTTCCACATTTTTATATTTGGAGAATTTCTCCATTTCTTTCATAGATACATTATAATTCTTTTGGGAGTGATACTTCGATTGGGAGGTACTTCCGATCCTGGTTTTGGTCAACTTTACCTTTCATCTCTCTGGGCTTAATAAAATAAATAAAGCATTAGTCAAGTACAGGGGTTGATGTGATAGATCAACCTCGTCTTCTTAAATATCGTTTTCTTTATGTTCATGTAGGAACAGTTATTGTTTAACTAACTGGACAAGCATGCCATTCTCCAACTTGTTTCATTGACGGACCTGCAATACTGGGTCAAACAATTGCTTTGAAATGCGCTTGATTCAGTGAGGCATCTGGAAGGTCGGTAGGGGCTCATAAGCCACTATCAATAGAGCAATGTGGTCGGTAGAACTTTTACAGATTTTTATAGAGAAATAGCATAAGGGAAAGAGAGCCGGTGTTCTCAAGGAAACTAAGTATTAACAAGAATCAAATACTTGGCTTGTTCCGTAATACTCCGGGATCTATGGATATTTTGCTGAAATCCCTAGCCTGGGAGTACTACCGGAAGTACAACTGAGCAGAGATAAACTTTACAGACACCGAACTGCCATTAAACAGGCTTGTCTGAAATTCACGCAGAGTGATGAAACCGAATTGCATACATGCATTCGTTTAGCGTTAGAGTACTGCTAACTTGTAGAGATATGTCGAGTAAGAGCCTTCACTTGTACAACGGATGCAATTGTTGGTTCAGCGCCATTTTGAGTTGAGATGAACAAGTAATGCAAAACTCGCCGAGGTTCTCCCCTCCAGGATATTTGTTAAGTTGTCTGAGAATGACGTGTATGACACAAACGAATGTACATATGCACCCATCAGTCGGGAAATACAGCTGGGAGAGGATACTTGTTCACGTACATATAAACTTCCTTCAAAAAAGTCCCTGTCATTCTGTTATTTCTAAAGATGTTTTTTATATAATAATTTTAAGATTTTTCTTCACACGTGTGTGCGTGTTCGGTGTGCAAGTATATATGAATGTATGTATCAGTTTAGCATTACAAACGAGAAAAATAGAACTCGTGTGTCCTCTGTGTGCGTGCGTGTCTTCTCTATGTGTGTGTGCGCGTGCATGTATATCAGCCGAAGAGCTGTGGTAACTCAAATGGCCTAGAACTTAGTTACAATGCACTTAGTGAAGCATTGGTACAAAACCTCTACAAATTTTGAGTCAGTGAATTTCTTCTTCTCGTGACTCAAGTATCATGTCAGAGTAATAATTGAGCGTGCGAGTTGATACGTATTTGTGTTTAAAAATCGAATACTTCTCATGTCTTCATTCTCTCCTCCTGATACACAGAAATGAAATAATATCGATATTCGATTTTGTCCATCACAAATAAAATCATAAATCATTTTAAAGACTGCACCAGCTGAAGCAGTACAACTGTACTAAATAGATTCTCATTTGTGACGTTCTTCTCTGTGACACAAAATAAAAATTTTATGCATTTTTGTAGATGTCAGTTATTGTTGTTATTTAGATTGAGATCAGCCTTGATCAAACATTGATTATAATATGCATTCTAATCATGGCCATCCTGCCCTCATTTGCGGGGGAACATTTAAAACTACATGTATTAATGTGTGTGTGTGTGTGTGTGTGTGTGTGTGTGTGCTCGCGAGTGATAAAACGCTATGGTGGAGGTGACTGAAGACTCCTCTTCCACGACCCTTCCAGAAATATTGGGCAGAGAAAATGGAAATATGTGCTTCCCATTTTGTAAGATTGTGGAAGGTGATTTGAAACGCATTTGACTCATATTTTTAGCCTGTCGTTAATCGAGCAAGCCTATGATTAATCGTGATCATTCTAAATTTTAGAATGTAACTAGGACTAACTTATCTAATGTAATTCGTTTCTTTTTTTTCCATGATGGAATGGAATTTGAGGACGATTTGGTTTCTTTCTCTAGCAAATCGATGAACAAAGTAATTCTAGCCATAACCATCTTGTCCGTTTAGAGAGAAGGTGTCAAGGACTATATTATTTAATGGACGGGGAATACAATTTGACAGAAATTTGCTTGTAATTTCTAAAAAGTGCAGGAATCATGCCTCTCGGTATTCTCAACAACTGGCACAAATGTTACATATCGGACAAAATGCTTGGCGGTATTTTGTCCGATTTTTAACGCTCTGAGCTCAAATTCAGCCGAGTAAAACTTTGCGTTTCATCCTTCCTGGGTCGATAAAATAAGTACCAGTTGAGCACCGGGGGTCAGTGTGATCAACTAAAAAGAATTTATTTATGTATTCTCTTCATTTCTTGCCTGATGCAGTCTAGGAGAACACATATGTCAATCAATAAAGAAATAGGCGTCTGAGGGCAATGCTCCAGTATAACACTGGCGGTGATGGCTACAATAAACTAAGTAGTTAAGAAACATGAGTTTGTGTTGGATACACAAGCTGACCCAAACATGGTGAGCAAAACTGGGTAGAAAGGAATTATATAGAAGTTAGTCTGATGAATTGTACATGTAATCCAAAGGACCAGCTGTCTTATGATGATTTGACCTGAAAATTGCGATAAAGTTAGTAGCGATGTCTTCGGAATAGTCAGCTATTGGACTCGGCTGTATTGACGCAGGCGATTTGGCATGGCTGACTGGACATTGAATCAGTTTGTGTGACAGTGCTTTTTGGCACTGAAAGTAACATGCACGCCCACGCGCTCCTGCGCGCGCACACACACACGCACGCATTCACATAAGTGCGTGCAGAAATATATGCGGATAGTTAGAGAGGCTGAGAGAGAGAGAAAGAAAGAGAGAGAGAGAAAGAAAGAGAGAGAGAGAAAGAAAGAAAGAGAGAGAGAGAGATTGTAATTTATTAATTGAATTCGATTGACACAAACACTTCTCTCTTTTCATACACATAAAGATATACATACTCATACATATAAACACACACACTGGCACACACAGAGAAAGAGAGGGAGAGAGAGGGGAGAGACGGAGGAAGAGAGAGAGAGAGAGAGAGCGACAACGTGAGAAA
The DNA here is from genome assembly GCF_001194135.2 of Octopus bimaculoides. NCBI lineage: Eukaryota > Metazoa > Mollusca > Cephalopoda > Octopoda > Octopodidae > Octopus > Octopus bimaculoides. The sequence continues at coordinate 167,815,603 of NC_068981.1, forward strand.
TATTAAAATGGTTTATGTCAAAAAAGTCAGCGTCGAATCAGCGACACATGAAGGAAGGTACCAAAACGGCTGCGTCCAAATCTCTTATACTCATTTAGAAGTAAACTAGCAGCTAAGCCCGGTTTCACCTGGTCGGTTTGGATGATGTGGCTGTAAAACCTGCTCTGTATAAGCATTCGACTTGTTTGGGCACGCTTACGTTA
>NC_068981.1:167815815-167821925 GCF_001194135.2 Octopus bimaculoides
GATGATGTGGCTGTAAAACCTGCTCTGTATAAGCATTCGACTTGTTTGGGCACGCTTACGTTAAAAAACAATTTTAGAATGACTTTTTTCTGTCAAAACGGTAAAAATAACTGACCAACAAAAAAACAACAACCAAGATTAAAACCAAATCAAAAAATAAACCCAAATACTAAGCGAACAAAGATGAACCATCCCACATCCATTGCGCACGCACACGCACACACACACACACACATTCACATATCCCCCTTTTACATACACACACATATTCACACAGAGTTGAAATGCTGTTTGATTTATTTTTCAACGTGCAATTTTCATCATCCCACTACGAAATATGACATCACTCCTTCCTTTCTCATTCATAAACGCAAGAGTATTATTATAGTAGATTATCTCGGTAACCATGGGAGCTATGAAAAAATATGACATCACCCCTTCCTTTCTCACTCATAAATACAAGAGTATTATTATAGTAGGTTATCTCGGTAACCATGGAAACTATGAAAAAATACAAAGCCCAGCATCACCACCAGGATCATTCTACACATCTGTGTAATTTTTCGCGCAATTCTACCCAGCCGTTTGACCGTGAGTCCCTAGACAAGAGAGAATCGCCCATGTCAAATTTTTTATGTATAGATTTAACTAACTGATTGTTCAGTTAATTGAACTGATATAATGGATCATCTGTTGAAACTGACAGAGGAACGATCATGTCTTAATCTGTTGAAATTGAGGATCTCTGAAATAAAGACTGCCGAGTAAGAGTTTATATTTTCTTAATTTTTTATTGCCCACAAGGGGCTAAACATAGAGGGGACAAACAAGGACAAACAAAGGGATTAAGTCAATTACTTCGACCCCAGTGAGTAACTGGTACTTAATTTATCGATCCCGAAAGGATGAAAGGTAAAGTCGACCTCGGCGGAATTTGAACTCAGAACGTATCGGCAGACGAAATACCGTTAAGCATTTCGCCCGGCGTGCTAACGATTCTGTTTATCAATTGTATAGTCCAGACATTTCGTTTTGAAACAGCTGGAAATATATTGAGTCAACAAGGGATCCACAATGTGGACGGTCGACATGCTATAAGCAACAGTAATTCTCTTTTGAGTTATATTCGTAGTTTGCAAAAGAGGAGATACATTGGAGAATGTTATCTTAGATGTTTGATTATAAACAGAGTGGTCAAAACTGGAACGGTTTTGATAATACGACAGCAGAACCTGACGCCAAACAAGAATAACTTGAAAGCTATACGTATATCACAAATACACACATACACACATACAAACACACACATACATACATACACACACACATATTTATAAATCTATGTAATAGGCATACAAATATAGCAAGTTTATCTATTCCTCCGTAAACTGAAAAAAATGATGAGCAGCCTGGATCGATTTACAGCCTTTTTGGGGTTCTGACCAATTACTGACAAGCTACCAGTCCGTTTATGTACACAACGACCTGTAGAATCTCAGGACTGGACTACTAATTCGCATATTATAAGTGTTTAACACTTTAGTAACAGGTTGACTTAGCTCTTCATGTTACTTTAAGTTTTGTGGGTGTGATAAAAATATGTGACGCGTCCCTCGGACACATATGTGGCGCCAACCATTATTTGTGTTGAGTGCTACTTCTGTTGTTTGTGAATGAAATGTGGAATAATGCTGAAGACAAAATTCAACATTTTGCCACTCTAGATGTACAACTGTACAATGTTTCTTCTTGAAATTATTTCAGATTTGATAATTGACAATTTCATTTATTTGTGAGTACTAGTCTTGCATTTTGTGCGTTTGTATGTGAATATAAGTCTGTACATGTGTATGTATTAGTTCTGAAAATGCATTCAACACCTAAAGGACATAGTCAGTCTACAATTCAAGCAATATATCGCATTAAGTCACAGAGTATTGGAAAGGAAATGAGAAAAATAAGGAATTTTGTAGTATTTTAAATTATCGCTTAAAAATTCTTTATTTATATATATATTGTCTTTCGTGGAATTTTGGATTTAATCAAATTTGCTCACAGCAGCATTACAAATAGTGTAAAAATGAATTTTGTTTCTCCTCAAAAAGATATTGATACAACAGGAAGTTTATGAAAAGAGAGGAAAGTACATAATCTTCAATATTTTCCATCTTTATGTGTTTTTGTAGAGGAAAATTAAATAACACTATACTAAAAAAGAAATAAAGAAAATTGCTAAATATAGCTTTCAAGTTTTCACCGAGAAAAATCTTCAATTTCAGTTCATTTGATCTATGCTTTCGAGCAATTTGAAGAATTATATCGTCTATTTCCTTCTCAGATGAACAGGTGAACACAGAAACAAATACAAAATACACGTAGTGAAGTTTATTTGTGTTATTTGAAGAATATTTCTTTGAAATTACATGCAAGAACAAATGCATGCGTTGGTGTGAAGTAAGATGAAATGGAATAAACGAAAGACTGGCAACTGAGAAAGATGTTAAAAGCGAAAAAGATGCAAAGGAGATAGACCGATAGAGAGAAAGGCCTATATACATATATATATATATATATATATATATATATATATATATATATATATATATATATATATATATATATATATATATATATATATATATATACATGCACACACACATACACACATACATATACATACATACATACATACATAAATACATACACACACACACACACACACACACATATATATATATATATATAAAACATATATGTTTTATATTTATTTCTGTTCTTTTCTGCGTGTTTGCATGAAGTACCCCAGCGCCTGGAGTACTTTAAATAACAGGTAGTTGTAGCTGTTCGACTGTTTCATTTGATAGTACTACTCAAAAATCTAAAGAGAAGACATTGTAATGTAATCCACCCGCTATTCAGAAATGTTACTTCTAATTTCTATTTTGCAACAACACAGTCCTACCTAAATAGCATCCAAAATATTTCATTTAATTTTCAGCTGATGGAGTCAAATTAACAGACCGATCGCTAATTATTTATATTCTCTGTAATGTGATCTGTCATTCAAACTATTTCATAGCACTTCCTGGTTCGTTCCACCAAGTTTAAACAGACATTATTGTTTAGTGCAGTTCGCCAGATTAAGGAACAGAACGTGTCCAATAAGCTAGTAGCAGTGATCTCAAATTGTCTTCTGCTCTTGATTCTTGGGAGAAGTCTGAAAGCTTTCCCATAAAACATGAATTCTGTCATGGGACAAGAATTGTGTGAAAGAGTTAGCTTCGAATAGTAAATCAGTGTTCAAATAAGCGTACGGATGTTTTTTAACCTCGTGAGAAAAGATAATGAATAGGGTAATTATAGCAGTTAGGACAGAGTTCAATTATGTGAGCTGGCTAGCTCAGATGGTTGACATAGCTCCTACACACGTACGTAGGTGCCTGCGTACATGCATACATACACAGTCGTTCAAGAATCCATAAATCAGGAAAAATATGCACTTGTTTATCTCTCAATGCAGTCGGTATAGTGTAGTCGTCATATATTTTTCCATACCTACCCCTGAGGACCACACAGTATTACTGAATCGTGTTGTTATCTGACATCCGGTTTTAAAACCCAGTGCAAAACCGATTGATATGATCGGTCGTAATGGATCTAAGATACTGTATACCGTGATTCATATATATATATATATATATATATATATATATGAATCAAAGTATAACAAAATAAGTATAACAAACAAAAAATTTCGTTGACCTCGTAAACGCGTTTCTGTTCGTCCTTTTCTCTTTTTGATCTATTTTTTCTCTCTATTTTTTTCCACATTCGCTCATTGTCTTGGATTCTGTTTCTTTCAATTGATCTCTATGTTTTTAATTGTTATCTGTTTTACTTCTTTTAATAGGAGTTCTTTATATACATATCTTTATGCATATATATAGATCAAATTTATGTTTTGAACCTCCGATGAGTTGATACACAAGCATTCAACTATGAATATGCATTGCATCTTCTAGCAGAAACAGCTGTAAGCTAATGCAGTTTATGACATAATTTCTCATTCCTTTGTCATTTTAATTTATTGTACACACACACACACATACACACGTATATATATATATATATATGTGTGTGTGTGTTTGTGTGTGTGTGTGTGTGTGTGTGTGTGTGTGTGCGTGTGTGTGTGTGTGTAAACACGCATATATATACTTTGATTCATATATTTAAACATATTCATGTATATATGTATATGTATATATGTATGTATATATTATATATTATGTATGTATGAAAGTATGTATTATACATGTATAACGACAATTACAGTGCAGTTAGTTTGACACACATTATCGTAGTTTAATTGACTATAAAAGGAGAGCTATGGCTCTGAATAATTGCTTAGTTCGGCTTTCGGATTGGAAGTTTGAAAGAAAACAAACAATTATAATGACGGACGGAATGTCCCTAAGCATTTTGTCCGCCTAAGAAGTATAGACATATTGATTTCAAAGTTTGATACAAGGCCAGCAATTTCAGGGGAGGGGGCTAGTCGATTACATGAACCCCAGTTCTCAACTGGTGCTTATTTTATTAACCTCGAAAAGATGAAAGGCAAAATCGACCTCCACGGTCGACCTCCAGCGTTTTAGTTATCTCCTTTTATATTTTTGAGTTCGATAATCAACTTTGCTCCTCACAATAAATGAAACCACAGTTAATAATTAAAAAGTACTTATGCTGCTTTATTTGAAACTATAGCAGAAACTTATTCTTGGAGTTTCTTCATAAGACAGTTAACAAATAGTTCTTCTTATAATGTACAAGAGATGGGTTCCGACTGGAGATTTGTGATGAAAAGAATATCATTACTAATTCATAAAAACAAAAACAAAAGCGAAAAGCGTCACAGCTCTTTCTGTGAACCAAAGACCGCAGTATCTTCTTTTCTTTCTTTGTATACATCTGATTCTCTTATATTTCTATATAAAAGCGTTTTATTTTTTTCCTTGTCCTCGGCGTCCTGTAAAGCATTGAAACTTCATTTCCTTTCTAGTAATTGAATACTTTTAAATTTAATTGTTCTTATATCTCCGCTTTTGCTTGAAGAATAATTACTGTAGCAAGTTTTCCCTAATATTGTTATAATGCTTCATTTTACTGAAAAATCTATCGTTATCTGGTTTGCATGTCCGACTAAATGGAGTAATTATTCAGAACATAAGTCGCGGATACCAGTTTGGAATCGCAAATAATTCTAATTGACATTTCTTTCGAATGAAGTCGGTTGTGAACTTATTCTAAGACTTAGAGTAATAGCCATTTTTTTTGTATGATTATTATATCTGACATCTAAACACCAAAGATTTCTTCATAGAACTGTTGGGAAAATATATTAATTCCGTTCATGACTAATTTCTTGACATCTGGCGAATTAATTATTTAATGATGTAGAATAATAGCTTAAAACTTACTATCATAATCTAACACATCTGCTATCATTTATATTTACTGGAGGTTGGTATCATTGTATCGACTGTCATTTCTCTGCTGCTGCATTCGTTGTTGTTGTTGCTGTTGTTGTTGTTGCTTCTGCTGCTGTTGCTTCTGTTGTTTAGTCTAGCTCACTCCTGATGGAGCAAACCTTTAATCATAGAGGTTCTAGTCTTACTATCCCATATCTGGAACAACATTGTCTATGATTTCCGGCTGAATTTTAAGATGGCAGGATACGATTTAAAGACTTGACAGCTATTTCTAGTATTTATTTGTTTTTTTTTTATTAATTATCTTGCCAATATATATTGATATATTTCATATTACACAAAAGGAGATAACTCCACACACACACACACACACATACAAAAGTTAACATTCTACTTCCTGGAGAGACGGTGAGTAAGAAATGCAGTGATATACACCTGGAAAATCCTGGAAGGATTTGCACCCAACTTTGACACGTTGACTACATACATGCATGTATGTGTAATTGCGTGTGTATACATATATATAAATACACACACACACTCACACACACACACCCACACTCACACACACACACACACACACACACACACACACACACACACACACACACATATATATAT
>NC_068981.1:167821935-167829971 GCF_001194135.2 Octopus bimaculoides
ACATAGATATATCTGGTACCTTTTCGAAAGGTATGTTTTAAAAATTCACTTGGCAACATACATCTGCACCGAAGGAAGTTGTATAGCATGTCACTTTCAAGAGATCGATGCATGATGGATCGAAACGATCGTTGAAACTAATAAGGCATCTCGTGAATTCCATTTACTGCATCGCTTATTTGTTAGATTTATATACATATACATATATATACATATACATATACATACATATACATACACATACATATACATACATACACATCTACATACATATACGTACACATACGTATACATACATATATATATATATATATATATATATATATACATATACATACAAATACATACACTCTTACATGTGCATATACACATATGTAGAGTCGGTCAAAAATCACGAAGTTTGCATATTGCGAAATGTGGACATAATCTGTGGCTTCGGGTGTGTACTTGATATGATAAGCAAACACAAAAAAGAAATTTTTTATTGCTTACTTTTCACGCTTCTACAATGCCAAGCATATTACAATATATAAATATATGCATTTTAAAATAAACATAGCCTTCTATATTTTATCTCTATTTCATTATCGTCTTACATTTAAGTAAGATAAAACATATTTGTCGTCAAAACTGTCGAAACAAAAGTGTTGTTTATTCAATAAAACAATAAGATATCTAAATTTTATTAAATGCTAACAACGTTATCCAGGTAGATAACGAAGTTATTCAGTTATGCAGAAGTTATTGAAAAGAAGTTAGCTTCATGTGAATAAGCGAAAAATGCTTAATATTTTAAGACAAAGGTAAATATCATGTTTAACGCTCATGTGTATTATAATATTATTAGTTTCAGTTATTACACTGTGATCATGCTGGAGCACTGCCTTCAGGGATTTTCGTTGAATTTGCTGACATCATTAGGTGTCTGGTAATTATTTTATCGATCACTTTATCAAATGGCTATATCCTCTTAAGGCACGCACTCGGCGGATAAATACGTCCTGATGTTTTGTTTCAACGCACCGACTTATTAACACACACGCACATATATGTATGTATATGTGTGTGTGTGTGTGTGTGTATGCGTATGAGTGTGCGTGCATATATAATAATAATAATAATAATAATAATAATAATAATAATAATAATAATAACAGAATGAGATAAAAATCCAAGGGTGGGAATAGTTTTCAGAACATTTAGAAAGAGAAATTCTTACACCTGTTTCCGGGATATTTTATATATCTCTTCATCAGAGACGGTGCGAGAAAATGTTTAAGTAATAACTATTGAAGAGAAGATATGAAATGCAGAGAGAAGCGAAGGAATGAAAATAGAATTGAGATACGTAAGGATATTACATATATATATACATATACATATACATACATATACATACACTCTTACATGTGCACATACACATATGTAGAGTCGGTCAAAAATCACGAAGTTTGCATATTGCGAAATGTGGACATAATCTGTGGCTTCGGGTGTGTACTTGATATGATAAGCAAAGACAAAAAAGAATTTTTTTATTGCTTACTTTTTACGCTTCTACAATGCCAAGCATATTACAATATATAAATATATGCATTTTAAAATAAACATAGCCTTCTATATTTTATCTATATTCTAAATGACCCATCTACCAAATTTCACTTACAAGGCATTAGTCAACCCGAAGTTATGGTTAATGATGCTTGCTCGAAGTGCAGGTAGAATTGAACATGGAACCACGTGATTGATAAGCGAACTTCCTAACAATACGGCTATACCGAAAAGCAGTGTGAAAGCATCAACTAAGAATCTGTAACGTCGCGAACCCAGTTCGTTTAATTTTACTTCTACGTCCCCAGCTATTTGAAATGCGACATTGAACAACAAACTTGTGAACGCTCGAGAGTTAAAGGGAATTTTCTAGGCAACTGATTCGACATGAATTCCCAGTTGAAATAATTTCATTCCACTTAGGCTACTGGCGCTTAATTGTCACAATCTCATGTCTACCCTCTCCAACTCCGCTGAAATTTAGGATATTTCAGTCTATATAACAAAAGCTTATTTGCAGTTATGATTGCTTTTAAAGCGAATAAACAAACTAATAGCACTATAAAGAAACTAATAGTGTTATAATTTTTAACTATGAAGGAATACGTGTTTTTCTTTTTCTATAATCATATTACGAAATAGCTGTACCCTACATTATTGCAGTTTTTTATTGTTTTTTTTACTCCTTTTAATGGTGTTTTATGAGTAGGAATGTGAAGCAAGAATTCCGATTGGAATTCTTCTCGGGTTTATTACCAATCAATTAAATCAACTATAAATACTTTGATAATTAACAAATAAAAATTGATAAAAGCGTTCTTGTCGACTTCAAAATAAATTCTATAAACATGTTCAACAATATTGATTTCGTTCATACAAGAGAGTTTATATAAAATAAATAAGACAGAAAAATCCCCTATGCCCTAAAGAGCTTTAATAGGCAGGTGATTTAGTATAGCGTTTTTACTTGTTTTTGCTTAGTGTTTGTAGTTGTCTTTACTTATTTACTTGGTTTTCTTGCGTTAAGAAAACGGTGAGATACATTTAACTTTAGAGAGAACACCAATTTCTAGAGCATCTGGTTGGCACCTATTCTCCACAATTAGCTGAACCGATGCACATAGAATGGTATAGCATATTGCTTCAATACAGAACGGAACACATTTAATGGGGAATTGCATGGAATGAGATAGGGCGAAAGTATGGTTTGTGGACGTATTGATATCCAGATATAGTACATTTTTCTTCATTTATCACCGATTTGTATATCACTGATCCGGATATCATGGTATGCTTAATTGGGAATCGTGTTACGTTTATCACGAATTGATTTGTGATAACATGGGTCAGCTATCAGTGGAAGATTCTACTTGAACCGCAAAAGCACTCCCAAGGAAACATCTACAAAGTTCAGTACTCAGGATTACTTGGGGTTTCGGAACGAAACCTATTTTCCCAATATTTTATTATTCATTTACCACACATTCATTTAACACGGTGAGTTTTAGAACCAGCCATCTGTGATAAACAATGACAAGTGTACTTAATAGTGTGCTGCTCTGATGCAGTTTGCATGAGTGATCGGTTCTTAGGCTGAAATAAATATAGTATCGTTCATAACCCTACCCTACTAATATAGATTTCTTACTGGCAATATGCAAATTTACAGATACAAAGTAAAAGGAAGGTCATGTGAGTTTAGTAACTTTTATCAAAGGTATTAGTAGCACTAAAGGTAAGTGTTGTTTTCAGTTGGGAATTCAAACCAGTACATGTAAATTAGTTCCGTGTGAAGTACATACGTTTTATATTAATTTGATTCGAGATCAATATTTTATGGATAATGAAGAGATAGAAACTACTCGTTTATTCCATTTCAACATAAGTTTTTTGTTATTTAGTACGAGATTAAAGTTGGTCGTTACGAGATTTGAACCCAGAGGTAGATAGGTTGATCTAAATATCGTTTTCTTTTAAATTAAATATAAATGCAGGTCCAATATTTTAATTGAAATAAGAAGGGAACACTGTAACATTCATGTCCTTCTCGAAGGAATTAGCGACTTGCCTGGAGGTTACATTTTGTTCTATGGGCCTATCCACTCTGACCATCTTATTATAAACTATTATAGTTAATAAGTGTATCATAACGAGTTTCAATCAAATTCGCCGAGCAGGTGGCTGGCAGAGTCGGTATAGTGTTTAACAGAATACTTTACGTTGCTTGTTCTAAAGCTTTGCATTCTCTATTCTATTGCCACTGAAGTGATCCTTTGTTGTCATCCTTTCGCGGTCGATAACAATGTATCACTTAGCGGATCTTCAAGCATGTAGGCCAGATACCATGCAGTATTTTTGTACTGAGTTCAAATCATGCCATGGTCTATTTCAGTGGTAGACTTAATCCGTCAATCAGTTTATCAGAAACACCTGCCAGTTTTAGGAAAACCAGAAGTATGCGAACTAGTTCACTTCCAGCTATTGACGTCAACATGAAATCGGAATCGTGTTAAGAAAAATGAAATGGAATGGCTCAACTGGAAATACAAAATAATTAAATCTTATAATATGGAAATATCACTTCAGCTTTCGTTTCTTCGCCGTTGTGTGATCTTTATGAAAGAGGCGGGCAACGTGATGTTGGATGGTTTCTGGAATTCATTCATTCGTGGTAGAGTCCAAGTACAAAATACTTAAGATGTTGCAGTAGTATCTCGTTTTTAATAACAACTTCATCTGAAGCTTTTTCATGAGTGTCCATTCCCCGCATGCGTTTAGAAAGATGGGAGGACCATAAAGGAACCTAATTTCGATGTGCGTTTCCATTAATTATTATCAGTTATCGTTCATACAAATTTTCTACTTGACATATTACACATCTTTGGTTTCCATTTCTGGCTTATGGTTGAACAGCAACTCCGGAAAATGATGCAAATTTAATTCCGTCCGAGCATCTTATCTTTAGCTGAATCTCAACGACTTTCCAAAGTGTTTCTCTTCCCCTTAATTCTTTTAGAATTTGAAGTATTTTCCTAAAGAATATTACAGTTATCACAAATTCCTATATTATTTTTCTCTATTTAAGATCTTTTCAGAATCAGTTTAATCATTCATTTAAGTCTTGTTTATAAAAGAACAAATTTGCATCTCGTTCTTTGTTGGATTCTATTTCATGCAAGTCAACAAAGTATATTCTAGATGATGGCTCAAACTACTGGAAATAACAGCTAAATCTTACTCATATTCTATTGTAAAATAATGATTTTAAATTTCAGCACGATGCCAGCAATTTTCATGAGCAGGGATAAGTTGGTTACACCGACCTTCCTACTCAACCGGTGCGTAATTTATCAACTCCGAAAGGATACAAGCTAAAACTATATCGGGAGGATTTGAGCTCAGCACGTACAGAATCGGACGAAATGCCACTAAGCACTTTTCCGACTCTCTAACTGTTCTACCAGCTCGCTGACTTATCCTACTGTAAAACAGTAATAATAATAATAATAATAATAATAATAATAATAATAATAATAATAATAATAATAATAATAATAATAAGGAAACTACACATTATATACACGTTACCATAGCATAAAGACATTGTAACAGCTTGAATGCTTTTGATCTTAATCTCCGTTGAAAGTGTTTGTACACTGCTTTTCAATTACAATAGTTACAAAGGAATACGTTTTAAAAAGGAAAAACACTTATTCACAAATATGTGTTTGCTTCTATAAATCTATATCTCTATCTATATCTATATGTGTATATATATATATATATATATATATATCTATATCTTTTTCTATACACACACATACACATACACACATACATACACATATATAATGTGGGTGGAATTAATGATACAAACACGACATACCCATACACTCATAGACTTTTATCTATATTCATGTATGCGCGTACGTATAATTGTGTGCATATATATATATGTGTGTGTGTGTGTGTCTATATAAACACACACACACATACATATATATATATATACAAACACACACATACATATATACACACACGTACATACAGCAGGGCATAGTGACTTGCGCATTAAATATTTGCTATAGCTCTACAAGAAACATATTTACTAAATGACGCAATACGTAAAACAAATATAAGAAAAAAAAACATTTCAAATTGTATGATGGACGATATGAGTTTTGTTGCTGGTTTAAGTATTAATAACGTTTAACCTGACTACCCCGGATGCGGTAACAGAGATAGATAAGCTTTACAATCTCTTTGATTTGAACCATTCAGGTTTTACGTTGATATGGGCGAGTAAATGGATGAGAATTTATTGATTATATATCTTGTATCGTTTACCCGTTTCACTCATTGGATAACGACCATGCAGAAGCACCGACTGGGTGGGTTTTAGTCTGACAAATCAACCTCAGTACTTACTTTTTAAGGTTGATATCTTTGCTATTGATGTCTTTTTTCGAGCCGTTTAGTTACTGGGACGTCAAAAAACCAACACCAGTTACCAAGCAATGGGAGTAGAGCGGACGATACACCATTAAGACACATGCATACATATGCCACAGGCTTTCACACAGTCTCTGTCTATCAAATTTACTCGCAAGACATTGGTCTCCATGGGGCTATAATGGAAGACAAGCAAAATGCCGTGCACTGAGACTGAACCAGAAACCGCATGGTTGCAGAAGCGAACTTCTTAACTACACAGCCATGCCTGCAACGACATGCATTTATTATTTTATAAGAAAATATTGATACGTCTTTCTCTATTCTTAACCCTTCGTTTGTTTGTTTCTTTACATTTATTAATTATTAATTGGTCTTTCATTTCTTCTTTTGATCTCATTAACTGCTAATTTTCTCTGGTGCTACATGTCGATTATTTATTATTGCCCTTTGCACGCTCTGTGTGTGTAGTATTCTGCTTATTTGACCTTTATGAATATTCAAGTGTTATGGGTATTTAACTATTATAGATGTGTCGATTATGACATCACTAGGAAATTACAAAACAGTTTTTCTATAATTCTTATGAACTAGCTGAACTCTGCTGCATTATCTTGTTTATTTGTATCTGGTGAAATCCTGCATGTTTCTTATAAATAACCACTAATTATTTCAGAGAATTTCGTTAACACCTTACTGTAATTTCTGATAAATTTAATTATGAAAATAGATATTTGACCTAATCCGAAATAGATATAAATCAATCAGGTAAAATTGCATTGACTGTTTTCTGTTTGCATCCAAGTGATTTCAGGTTCAGCCCTACAGCGCAGCACCTTGGGCAAAGATTTTCTTTTATAGACCTTGGCCAACAGTGAGTGAATCTGGTTGACGTAAACTGTCAAACCCGCCATGTGTGTGTGTGTGTGCGCGCGCGCTTGTTTACTGTTCCGTGATGGTAAGATCAACAAAAAGTGCTCCCTGCGGTGAAATATAAATGTTATTTAATAAAGTTCAATATGTTTTAATTGCTACTATTAGTTTCATGCGACGAAAGCTTGTCAGATTGTATTTTTAATACGTCTCGTGCCTTAGCGCAATCCTCGGGCACTCTTCAATTAAATGCGTATGAAATATGCATATGAATATATATATACATTTATATATATATATATGTGTGTGTGTGTGTGTGTGTGTGTGTGTGTGTGTGTGGATGTATGTATGTATGTATGTATGTATGTATGTATGTATATGGTGTAAATTAAATAACAGACAAATCTTCAGAACGGTTTCATGGTTGTTCGAAACATCAACTCTACTACAGATCTTTGGCTTCCATTTCTGGTTCCATTTAGCTTCCATTTCAAGCAGGTCCACTATATATCGTAGATGGTAGATTTATTTCATAGGGCAGCATATATGGTTTGCTTCAAGGAAGCAATGACCTGAGATCAATACAAATTCAAAGAAAAAATCGGTAGCTAAATGCAATAAATTCAGAAGACTCAAAAAATTCCAAAGGAAACAAAAACAAGTCAAAAATATCACAGAAATTATAAATGTAAATAAGAAAAATAGGTTCATTAAGAAATGCCTTCTAAAAAAAAAGATATACTTACTAAAGCAGATCTATTTCCTTAAGAAAAATAAGTTCATCATTCCATAGTATTTAAATGGATAAAGCAGATGTTAGAAAAATAAAAATAAATAAATTTAAAACATAGAATGGAAAGCATGGAGAGAAAAGAAAAGAAGAAACCAGTTAGGTTTAGAGATCAAAAAGTTGGACTTACGTTGCTGGAATTTCACGCATTGTTGATTTCAATGGATAGAAGCGGTATTTCAAGATCATTGACACCATACCAACATACACACATATACGCATTGTACGAATATTCACCAGCACATTTACACATACATACATTCATATAAGCACATTCATACACATTCATACACATTCATACACAAGCGATCCTGCACACACACACACACACACACACACACACACACACACACACACACACACACACACACAC
>NC_068981.1:167830812-167834976 GCF_001194135.2 Octopus bimaculoides
TGTGTGTGTGTGTGTGTGTGTGTGTGTGTGTGTGTGTGTGTGTGTGTGTGACCCCAACCCATCACTTGACAATCAGTATTGCTTTGTTCACCTCCTCGTAACTTAGCGGTTCGGCAAAAGAAGAAAGAAAACCGATTGACTAATTACCAATCTTTAAGCATAAATATTGTGTATCGATTTACTCAATTAAAGCGGTGCTCAACATAGCCATTGTCCAATTACTGAAATAAGTTAAAGATTAAAGATAAATTATAACTCGGCATCCTTTTTCATAAAAGCAACCATGGAATTTTTATATTCAATGGTATTACGAATAGCTGGATATAACGGGTTGTATTGTATGCAAGCATACATACACATATACATACATGCAAGCATGCATCCATACATATATACATGCTTACATAAAGACATACATGTGTACATACATACTAGCACCATTCCTTCACTAATTGTTTTAAGTGCCTTTGTTGTCGTGAGCAGACACAGACATCGTCTCTGCCCCTTACCCTTGACTCGATGGTACAACTAAGATTTGATAGGTACAGAGAGAGGGAGAGACAGAGAGGGAGGAGAGAGATCTGTATCAACATCCGGATGGTAATCATTTACAGCTCAACAGACTGGAGCAACGTGAAATGAAGAGCCTTGTTCAAGGATACAACGCACCACCTGTGCCAGGAATGAAACCCACAGCCGAACACTTTAATCATTGGGCCTTGCGCTTTATGTATAAATGTATGTATGAATGCATATATGCATATATGTATGTATATATATATATGTGTGTGTGTGTGTGTGTGTGTATGTATGTATATAGATAACTCCATGCAACTTAGAGATCTGTTGGCTAGTCGGGCATTTGTCAACTCTCGTTTGTGAGTGTCTGTGTGTGAGTGTCTGTGTGTGTTATGAATGTGTGTGTGTGTGTGTGTGTGTGTGCACGCGCGTGTGTGTTTGTGTATGTGTATATAGCAGTGATATTGGTTTGCAGACTATTAGTTTATATGTAATTGCCAGTCATTTGCACACATTGATTGATATGTTTTGCCCTGACAAACAGCAGGTATACTGACTTTATGTGATAAACATGGTTACTAGATTGCTTGTCACAATCCAGTAATCACGTCCATCACGAAAGTTAGTGAAAGCAGGTCCCTGATGGCTACTTATCAATACACCATCGTATTTTGAAATAGATTTCTTCGTGAGATTTTCTGAATGTGAATTCAGTAGTGTGTGGCATACTTTTTAAAAATATTTTTTGTATTATATTTAAAATGGTAGATGGAGATGATTTTAGGTATCTACTAATAATGAAGTTTCTAATACTGTTGAATGTCATATTTCTAAAGTTTTTTTTATGTTTTTTTGTTTACGAGCGCTATCGACAATTAGTTTATAAACAGTATCGATGATTATTTGAACAAAATATATTATAGATTTTCAGAGATATTCATTTAGCTCTGTTTGAGCATGGAGTGCTGACATTTGAGATAAAAAGATTTATTCAGTTCTATTTAGTAGCTTACAAATACCAGTCGTGTGAAACATTTTCGTGACCAACCATTTCTCCATCCTGCTCTACTCTTCTTCATCTGTTCCGTATTTGCAGCGAAAGATTGCCGCCCTCTTCAGTTTGTCCTTAATAATTGAAATCACATGAATGTTTTAATTTTTTTTTTTTTTTAAATATTTTGATCTTTCGTTTCCTTGTTATGAATCGTTTATTATTTAGACAAAAAAAAAACAAGCAATTTTGACGCAAATGTTTAGTTGATACCATCAAACCTACTAATTGATTGGTGCTTCATATATATCGTTCCTGAAAGGATGCAAAGCAAATTTAACCGCAGGTAGATTTGAACTCAGAACGAAAACAACCAGAAGTTTTGTTTTAGTTTTAAGAAGTATTTCGTGGATACTCTGGTACGCATCGTCAATGGTGTATTTGGGTTCTCAATAGTGTTTCGGGTTTTACAGTATCACTCTGTCTCTTGTCCAGAAATATTACAAGGCAGTTTTATCCTATTCTCTTACAATTTTATTAATCCACAGCCCTATCAATGATATTTGCTCACACAAATATCCAGAATTATATATTATAATACAATTGCAGCGTGGAAGGTGTTTATAAGCCATTTAAGAAACACACAAAAACCATTAGATTCACTTCAACATTTAAATTTAAATTGCCAAAATATTTTCGTCGCTTTGAGACCGCGACTTGTTCACTGACAAAATTCTGTGCTGCATCTAAATTTTGTACTGCATTTAACTGTTGAAGTGAATCTAATGGTTTTTGTGTGTTTCTTAAATGGCTTATAAACACCTTCCACGCTGCAATTGTTTTCGTTTCAGCACACGATCTCAGATCAGGTCGCTTGCTATACATCTCCCTATATTATAATAAATATGGCATTATTTAGTCACGTCTGTTGATTTTTACCTATCATGCTTCTGTCGTTGATAACAGTGTTACCTATTAAATAACGGGAGTTCATTAAACACGAACATCCTCCCAGAAAATTCGGGGAATGAGACGTTTTGGCATAGCTGCTTTGGTTTATCTGTCTGAACACCGACTTCTTTGGCATCAGACCTTTTGATGTTTCTTTCATTCTTCCCTACACTCTCGTTGTTTATGTGTGAAAGCATTTAGCTTTGTATGTCTGTGTAATTGTAATATTTCTATCGCTCCCTCAGCATCCACTTCAGGCTTACGACCATATCACGCAGAAAGCACCGAATCTCGTCTGATCACTGAAGTGAAGCAATGTCGAGTCCAGTTAGGACTTAGATGGGTGATCGATCGCTTGGGAAAACTAGGTGCTGTAACCCTCTTGTTTTGTAGAGGCGTGTAGCTTAGTGGTTAGGAGTGTTGGACTCATGATTGAATGTAAGATTGTGGTTTCAATTCATGGACTGGGTGACACGTTGTATTCTTGAGCACAACATTTCATTTCACGTTGCTCCAATCCACTCAGCTGGCAAAAATGAGTCATCCTGAAACTGGCCGGCGTCCCGTCTGTGGGACAATATATACGCCAGAGAAACTGGGAAACCGGCCCTATGAGTCTGTATGACTCGGAAAGAAATTGTCTTCTATCCACTGGGATGACTTCGTCACTAACGCCTAGGTTATAGAGGAGGCGAAGGTTACTACTGTGAAAGAAACTCTGTTGAAGACAGAGTTACTCTGGGCAAGACATGTCTCAAGGATGGAAGTTCATTGACACCACAAGATCACAATGTATGGCGAACTCTTCACTGATCTCTGTGTTACACGTACACCAAGGACGAGTTACATGGATTCCCAAAAGAAATCCCACGGTACCTACCGTGCTCTGTTTTTGCTGCGAACCGTGAAATCTACCATCTCACTGTCCTCCGGGAAGCAGCCTTCTTTGAACATTCGCAGAACCATCCTTGCTGACTAGAGACAAAGGAGGAAAATCAAGGACACCGCTGCTAAATCTGATCAGCCTACCTTCTCATGAAGCCTCTGCGGTCGTCCTTGTTTGTTTCGGGTTGAATTTGTCGGGCATCGGCGAACCTGGAACAGACTGGAACATCCTCATGCATACACCTTCTTTTGCAAAGGCAAGCCAAGTAAAACATGTATGTGTGTGTATGAATGTGTGTGTGTGTGTGTGTGTGAGTGTGTGTGCATGCCCGTGTGTGCATATATATGTGTGTGTGTGTGTGTATATGTATATATTCATGTGTGCGTCTATATATTTGCATATATATACACGGACACATACATATGCTTGAATTAACAAGTACTAATTGAGAAAAGAAATCGTTACGAACATGACAAGCACTATCACTTATTTCGTTACTTCGTTACTTCCCTGTCTGAAAAACATGTGGCAGCACTAAATTTCCCTGACGTGCACACGATAGAAGATAAAAAAAAAATTGTCTGGATAATTGGAACCATGCTGCTTTTGGTAACGCTGCTACGCTTAATGCCGTTGCCAATGCAGTGGCTTCTATTGCTGTTTGTTGCTGCAGATATTGTTATTCTGGGTGTTGTTGTTGTTGTTGTTGTTGTTGTTGTTGTTGTTGTTATTGCTGTTCGATTAGCAATTATTTTAATCTCAGACTTTATTTCCCATGGAATCATTTTTAATAAATTCACTTTTAAAAAGAAATAGT
>NC_068981.1:167835864-167837194 GCF_001194135.2 Octopus bimaculoides
ATATATATATATATATATATATATATATATATATATATATATATACCTACACACACACATCACGCTCATGCACAGAAAAGCATACCCTTAAGAGGATAATTCTGAGAAGGCAGATAGATTGGTAAGTAGGTTGGTAGATAACGTATATCATGTTGAATCTCTACCGTAAGATCTATATCTATACAGCCATTTATTTTTGCACGAACCAGGTATTTGTGTGTATTGTATATTTGTAGAAGTGTGCACAAGTGCGTTCCCTTCTGTTCGCGTGTGTGTGTGTGTGTCAGTGTTCGTGTTAGTGTACTCGTCCATGTGTCCATACATAACGGATTAATGCCTAGGTATACATGTACTTAGATAAGTATGCGAATGTACGGTCATTTTTTTTTAGCATATGTGTGTATACGTGAGTCTTTATGCAGTATATTGCGTTATTTTTTTTTAACCTCAAACCTATGTCTTCTCTAGTCTTTAGTACAAACAGACTTTCGCGTACATGTATATATTTCACATTGTATTGATATTTTCAGCTTATATATGTAAGCGTATATATATATTTATATATATGTATATATATATATGTGTGTATATATATATATATATATATCTATATCTATATATATATATATATATATATATGTATATATGTGTGTGTGTTTGAGTGCCAACGTATACGTAGGTGCTCCTACCATTTTAATGATCAACGAGCTGTATTTTAATACACTCGTCCCTCAATTAACAAGTGCGTCTGATCGATTAGGGTAAATTTTGCACCACTTGTGTACACATATATATATATACATAAACATTAACATATATACATACTCACATATATACATATATGGTTACGTTTATGTGTGTGTATGTAAAGAAATAAGTAAAAAAGATTTAATTAAGATTCGTGTATTTACCTTGTTACATGATTGGTCTAATTTCTAACTCTCAAAATGCAGCAATAATACCAGCAGCTGGATTGAAGTAATGAGAGCCATGACAACAGCACCAATAATAATCACTATATAATAATAAATACTTGTAGTACAAATAATAATAATAATAATAATAATAATAATAATAATAATAATAATAATCACTGGGTAATATGCAAAAACCTGGACTTGCCCCATGATAAAAACTGGTGGGAACACAAACCACCCCCAGTACTTGAAAATGATCACATTGCACTCCTCTGGAACTTCACCATTCAAACTGACAGAAAGATAGACGCAAATAGGCCAGACATCATACTGAAAGACTTCAGACAAAAATCATGCCTCCTCATTGATATGACTGTCCCAATTGATATAAACGTATCTGTCAAGACCTACCA
>NC_068981.1:167837620-167840879 GCF_001194135.2 Octopus bimaculoides
AAGTCAAACATAAAATAATAATAATAATAATGATGATGATGATGATGATGATGATGATGATGATGATGATGATAATGATGATGATGATGATGATGATAATGATGATGATGATGATGATGATGATGATGATAATGGTTTCAAATGTTGGCACGAGTCCGTCAATTTTGGGGAAAATAAAATTGATAACGATATTCAACAGCAGTTCCAGCAACAGTAACAACGACAACAATAACAGTAGTAGTAATAGTAGTAGTAGTAGTAGTAGTAGTAGTAGTAGTAGTAGTAGTAGTAGTAGTAGTAAAAGTTATCTCCCATATGGATAATTATACTGGTTTTTGGGCTAAATTTGATAGTTTGCGAAAAAAAAAAAAATATCTATTCAAAACTATAAGTATTTTTAAGAAATTAAAAATATGGACTAGATTATGGCCGGGAAATAATAGCTTACTCAAATTATCTGCCCTCACTTTCCACCATGTCCTCGAGATAGCTCCGAAACCTGGCGGATGCGTCCCCCATTGTGTTCCTGGGAAGATCTTCGAACATCTTGATCTTGGCCACAAGTTCGGCCTTGATGCTGCAGGCAGAGTGTTTGGTTTCTCTCTCAACCGTGCTACACACGGGGAATCTGGGGAAGTAGGGGGTCAGAAATTCGGGCTGGTGAAGTTGTGGAAATTCTCTAACTACTTCTGACTCTTTCCGGAGGTATGGCAAGGAGTCAAATCCTGCCGCCACAGATATATGACCGTCCAGCAGCAACTCTCCACAGCCAGAGATCGAACACAGCTTCCAACATTTTCATATAACCATCTGAATTGAGCCTAAGACCCTATTCAGAGATGTGGGGATGTACTCCTGCGTACGGATGCAGTCAGAACGTCTGCTGTACCGCTTCCTGCTGGGCACGGCATCGTAGTCTTCATTGTGGCTGTTCACGTCATGTCTTATTGACTTTATCGTGTTCACAGAGCGATGAACAACAGTCTTGATGTCAGCATTTTGTTAGCTAGCTCGAATCATTATGATACGGGTAACTCTTTTTCAATATTCAGATGGCTTCCAGTCATCCATATCAGCTAACTCTTTCTCAACTATAATTTCAATCTTTATGCTCTCCAACGCCGTTCACTGTTCACCAATACATCAAGCTGTTCCCGAAAAAAAAGAGACATAAAATATCGCCCGAACACCTTGTACATCGGAATACGTTCATAAGTACTTGAAGCTTAGGATTTATCCTATATATGTGTATGTGTATGTATGAGTTATGTGCGTATGTATATATGTATGTACTTAAGTTGAGGCACCGGAATTTAGTACAGTATTATCCATACAATTTCAAAATAAGGTGATTAGAATCAAAATAAGTAAAAAGTATATCCACAAGCTACTCTAGGTGGAAGAAAAGGCAGCATGTTCTATGTCTATCTCCTTAACTTCTTGGAGATTTTAGGCAAAATTATACTAACGTGTCCATCTGTTTTAATTTAATTAAATTCTATGTCTTTATGCAGCTGAGGATTGCTCTGCATTTAAATTGATGTAATGGTTGCATTGTTCAATTAAATAGATAGATAGATAGATAGATAGATAGATAGATAGATAGATAGATAGATGGATGGATGGATGGATGGATGGATGGATGGATGGATGGATGGATGGATGGATAGAGAGAGAGAGACTGACACAAACAGACTGACAGAGATAGAGATGGTTAAGTGTATTATACACACAGGCACACAAACACAAATACACATGTAATACACTTAATATAGATAGTTAGATAGATAGATAGATAGAGAGAGAGAGAGAGAGAGAGAGAGAGAGAGAGTGAGTGAGAGAGAGAGAGAAGAAGAAGAAGAAGAAAAGAATAATAAAATGACGGGAATATATACGTAGAAAAACGAGAGAAATAGAGGAAAAGATGTTGGATAGACCGATTGGCAAGTTGTGCCATTAAGAGATAAAGAAGATATGGTGCGTACTCTATGAGCAGGTGACATGTTTCACGTGACCGATGTGAGTGAGCAGACAACACATAAGAAGGTCGTGACTGTTGAGAAAGATGCAGAAATTATAGTTTATCTGGTGCTTATGCCTTTATGTCGTGTCTTATTTACAATTCATTCAGATGTTAGCAATGTCTGAAACAAATCTAAGAAATACATTGAAGAATAAAAAGGAGTAACTTGACGTATGATCAACAGAGGGATTTAGTATCTCCACATAATTGGTTTATGTGTATATGTCTGTAGTTATACTATTATTGTTGTTTAGCTCTATGTTTTTCTTCATTGAGCGAGCCCAATATTAAGGGAACTCAAGTTATAACCATCATACCTTTTTTGTTTTTCAATATAATTAAATTTTGAATAAACGCTATAAGCACGACTCAAAATAGAAAAATGCGCTTCGCCGACGGGAATCAAACCACGCATTTGTTATAACCTAGACTATCATTGGAAACCATTATACCAAACCAACCAGGTATTATTCGTGCTGACACTAATTTGATTCCCTGCGGTGTATCAGAACGCTTTGGTGTAACGGTTGCCATAGTTACCTGCTCTAAGACAGCGACTCAATTCAAGTTTCGTGATTGGTTCTGTGCACAATTTTTTTTTATATGATATCGTGCCTATGAATTACTTCATTTTATTTAAACTTTATATTTGTAAATATTAAACGTTTGCTTAACAACACAAACTTAATTACACATTATCAAATGTGTAATGTTTTTCAATGACGGAAAACGGTGAGTTGAAGGAGTTTGAGCTACTTTTTTTAATCCTTGTATATAATGTGACTAGGTACAGGTTCCAACGTTGACACGTGCTCGTATACATAGACGTATGCGTAGACACAGAAATAAATGCGTGTATGTATGTGTATACGCATGCATGTAAGAAAGAGAGAATCTACATGCATGTGCGTCTTCATGTCTGTCTGCATGTGTGTGTGTATGCATGTGTGTGTATGTTTGAGTGAACAACGAGCCGTAATATGGCTGGCAAGAGACGTCTTTACGACTCCGATCCGATTCTCTGTCATAACCTGAGTATACAGTTTTTTATCCTTCCTTTTTTGGGGGTGGGGTTCTTCCTTGGAACGTACTGTATCCTTGGTACGGACTATCTTCAGCAATGTATTGTAATAACTAGCCATTGACTAGTTATTACAATAAAGTGTTTCGTAGGCTAAAGGGGTTTCATTCATATGCCTAAAATGCGATATATATATATATATATATATATATATA
>NC_068981.1:167841323-167843976 GCF_001194135.2 Octopus bimaculoides
TATCGTTATAGGTATAAAAATACCATAAACAATTATAGAAAAAATGGAGGAGAAAAAGATGTTGAACCAAAATTAGATTTAATACAAAATAGGATTCAATACATACGCGCGTTTCAAAGGACACTACAAATATGTAAGAAAAAATTATAACCATAGTAATTATAATTAAATTTATGGATTGTCATTTTCATCAGTGTGAAGAATTTTTGTAAGGACATCAAAAAATGTTTAATAAAATAAGGTAAATTAAAATAAGATACAAGGGAGAATACAAGTGGGATAATAGGGAAAAAATCGGATATTTGCAAGCAAGTTTTAAAAGGGGAAAAATAACAATAATAATAATAGTAAGAGAGATGAAAGGGAAAAAAAAACAGACAGACATCAATGTGTATGCACGTCTATATGTGCGGTAAACTATAACATAAAAATAAGAATGAAAAGCTAACGGGTATGTTTAAAAATAAAAAAATGGTAACAGGTCGAGACGGTGTATAATAAACAGGGCCACGTGCGTATAGTAGAATATAACGTAACAGGTGGACTAGTAGAAAAAACCATAGAGAGTTATACATATACATATTAATATTGAAAAACGAAAAAATATATGTATATATCTTCTACTATACACACGTGGCCCTGTTTATTATACTTTGTCTCGATCTGTTATCATGACGTAGTGAGTTCGTTTCCAGGCCCGGGCTGTGTGTTGTGTTCTTGAGCAAGGCACTTTGCTCCAGTTCACTCATCTGTAGAAATGAACTGCGACGTCACTGGTGCCAAGCTGTATTGGCCTTTGCTATCATCAGTGGCGTGGAGAGGGAAGTCTGGTATACATGGGCGACCGCTGGTCTTCCATAAACAACCTTGCTTGGTTTTGTACCTCGGAGGGGAACTTTCTAGAAGCAATCCCATGGTTATTCAAGACCGAAGGGGGTCTAAAAAACCCCAATTCTATGTGTATGTAGATATCTATACCTATCTATATGTATATACGTGTATGTGTGTGTGTGTGTGTGTGTGCGTATATATATATATATATGTGTGTGTATGTATAAATATATATATATGTGTGTGTATATGTGTTTATATATACAGCAACTGTGGACATATTCATAAGCTTCCAGGCCACTCCTTCATCAAGGTACTGCTGTTATATGTAGAATATCTAATGATTATAAGTAACATAATTGTTGCTTACCTAAGAAAATGTGAAGAAAACAAAAAGAATTAAAAGTGTGTTTAATAGAATGTGGGAAAAACTAATTTTTGAAGAGACTTTACCATTAACAGTTTTGTGGAACAATTAAGTACTTTGTCGTGTTACCCAAGATTGGCTTATTATATTGGTTGTGTTGTTATTGCTGTTGGTCACAATATTTCGATTACATACGTGTTGATATAAATGCTAAAACCTTGCCTTGTCTTGCTTTTCTCTGCCTCGCCTTTACCTTGTCTTGTTTAGGTTCTGCCTGTCGAGATGTCTTGAGAAAAAATCTATAACCATTCCTACACATTTTGTAGTTTTTATGCAACTGTTTGCTCTTTCATTTTCTCAAGTGCATAGACGCACACACATACACACGCACGCTCACAAATATGGTTACATACTTGATAGACAATAATAAATTCCTCTACATGCATGGATACATGTATGCAAACTTCCTTCCATACGTGCATAAAGAGATATACACACATACATGTATACATACATACCTTTATTTAGTCATAAATACATTTAACCCAGCTATTTGGTCATCAGTAAATCTAAAGTCGACAGGAATGTAGTAGTAGTAGTAGTAGTTAGTAATAATAATAATAATAATAATAATAATAATAATAATAATAATAATAATAATAATAATAATAATCATTACAGGTAATACAAATGCAAATAATATTAATTATAGTAACAATAGCAGAAAACAACTGAAACGTAATAATGGATCGATTTGACATGATTCCACTAAGTGCACCCAATAAGAATTAATGTTTAGAAAACTAACATTTTGTAGCTCAACTGCAGAACAAAACAGAAATCACACCCAAACATAGATCAGGGAGTACATTAGTCACAAAAAAGCAAGTTTATTTCAGTGTACTTGTGTATGGAGATTATGTATGTTTATATAGCTGTAGTCATACAAACAAACAGACAAACAAAAAAAAACACAAAATATGAGTGTATATATTTTTTTCTTGTTATTAATTGGTAGAATTTACTGAGTGACTCAAAGTTTGAGAGTTTCGTACATTGACAGTTATGTTTGTTAAATGACCCTTGAGTTACTCCACAACTTCTGCCGATTAATAATCTTTTCTACTATATTCGTAAAGCCTGAAAATTTGGGAGCAGGGGTATAATCGATCTCAACGACTCCCCAGTGCTCAACGGGTGCTTATTTCATGAGCAAACCACTTTTTCTCAGTTTTGCATTTTTTTTTCTTTTCTGTCTTTCTGAAGAAGGTCTAACATCCGAAAGGTCAAGACACTTTCCCTTCGTTTTAAGCATTAACTTAATACAATACAAAATTTGTTAGAACTTCTTCCCTTTTGTACTCGTTGCCTTTTTCACACGCACACATGTATGTATTTATGTATGTATGTATGTGCATATATATATATATATATATATGTATATATATATATATA
>NC_068981.1:167844549-167845360 GCF_001194135.2 Octopus bimaculoides
TATATATATATATATATATATATATATATATATATATATATATATATATCTGTGTATGTTTGTGCTTGTGTATTTTGCGAGTGCGCTTGTGTATATGTATGTGCATGCGTATTGGAGTTGTAATTGATTAGCAAACGCTTTGATATTATGTTTGTTGAAATTCAAAGACAACATAAAGGAGCCCACTTCTTTCTCTTCTTGCTATCGATGAACGCATCGTATCCGTATCCACTTCGTATATTTCTTTACGAGTCAAAATTTTCGGATCTTTTCTGCAACCTGCTGAGACGTAATTCTACAACAGTGACCAGCAGGTCACTGAAAGAATTCCAATTTCAATGTAATCCTGTTCGTAAACGGCAGCTCACAGAAGTTAGACGAAAATATTGATACAATCTAGAAAATAAACAAAAGCAGATTATATTAGTAATTGTGTGTTTTGAAATGCTCCCAAAAATGGCTCATCATGATATAATCGTTGTGTGTGTGTGTGTGTGTGTGTGTGTGTGTGTGTGTTGGTTCTTACGCTTAATTACAACCTAATGGCGAGAACCATTTACAAAGACAGGATAAATCCGCCACTCCATCGCTAATATTCATTTTAACGGCGCTCGAAAGATAACAGATAGAATATTGATCAAAACCAGGATTTGAACTAAAAATGTTAACTGTACTAAACTAACTATGGACACTCTACCGTTTCTACTACACCGCAGATGTTGAAAGACTTGTGAATATATATGTGTGTGTGTGTGTGTGTGTGTGTGTGCGTATGTATATATGTATGTATGCATGCATACGTATGTATACA
>NC_068981.1:167845445-167846397 GCF_001194135.2 Octopus bimaculoides
TATACACTCACAAACGTTGATAAAGATTTAGGGGTGAATATCTGAATTCAGCGAAAGAGACGTCAGTCAAGTGGAATTCTTTGAACTCATCCGTAATTACACTCATCCTCATTCGGCGAATAGTTAGATTTTTCTCCTTCGGCAATCTGGCCGACCTCTATATGTGGTTGCTTCATACAAATCATCACTTTGTATTCGTTCGCCCAAGAGCAAGGAAAAGTAATTGTAATCACTACATAACAGTGTTCTGCAGCTAAATTATGTATATTCAATTATATTTTACACGAGGTGTGTTAGCATTAGCAATTTAATGAATGGCAGCGGTAAGAAGCTAACTAGAAATACGCTGTGAGAAAAAAACATTAGTTAAAGTGTAATAGTATTTCCTATTCTTTCTGGTGAGCACGGGAAACAACTCCGTATATATTTACATCTCATTCTGAACTCATCAGGAAAACATAACTGTGTCTGAGTAAAAGCAAAAAAAAAAATCTTGTGATCAGAATAAATCCGAGGCCTATATGTAATTTTCTGTAGTACTTATTTATTTGCTTCAGTCATTAGACTGTGGCCATGCTGAGGCAGCCGTAAAATGAAAATAATGTCAGTCGTTGACTAACATTTATTTTTACCTTAATACATATTTATATCGAGTTGAACGTTAACACTAGCTTAGCTATTGTTTTTCCAGTGGATAGTGTCTCTGCATTATTTATTTTGATATTGTTTGACATCCATTTCTAACCACGGAAAAGTCTTGTAATTAACCAGAAGATTACAGGCTATAGTAAAAAACACCGACGGAAGAGACATAGATTATTGAACAATATTTATAGAGAGTTAATGAATGTTTCACTACAGCATATCAGTATTTTTTCACTATCATTTAGCTTGCCTCCCTCTCTCTCTCTCTCTCTCTCTCTCTCTCTCTCTCTCTCTCTCTCTCTCTCTC
>NC_068981.1:167846502-167848946 GCF_001194135.2 Octopus bimaculoides
ACACACACACACACACACACACACACACACACACATATATATATATATATATATATATATATATAAACATACACATGTCTGCGTTTAGATATTGATGAAAGAATCTAAATCAACAAGTCTTCGTTGCAAGGTGATGTATTGACGTCTTGTTGGAAGGATCTGTTTGGCTAACGAAAGGGCTTGAATACAAGTAAGGAAATACATAGTGTACAGACGACGAAGAACTACACAGTGGCGTCATCACGGTATGAAGGAATGCATTTGAAAGCGGTAACGACCAGTCGAGTGCATGTGTTTATTACATAAATATATGTATTCTAGAAGAGAAATGGCAGGAAGCTGAGCCATATCAATGCTGAAAAAGTGATGGTTAGAAAGAGATCACTTTAGACATGCATTGATGCCTAGACACTTGTCAAGAAACGTCCAGCCGATTCCATTAGTTAGTGATAGAAAAAACACACACAAAGAAATCAGTCTTGTTTGGTAAATGTTTCTCCAAACAAAGACGGTAAAAGTCTTTTATCAATCTCAAAAGAAACGATTAAGCTGTCGCTGAGGTTCCTAAAGACAGGAAACCTTGCAATATTTCGACCGACTCTAAAATAAAGCGGTTGTGAACTCCTGGAGCTGGTGTACTCGACAAAATCTTTCCTCTCAAAACTGTTAGTCTCGTGTCTAAATAGGAAACATTCTTAGACGACCAGCTGGCAAAATCGTTAGCACAGCGGGAAAAATACTTAGCGGCATTTCGTCCAACTTTACGTTCTGAGTTCAAATTTCGTCGAGGGTTGACTTTACCTTTCATTTTTTTCCGGAGTCGACGGAATAAGCACTAGTTGAGCGCTGGAAGGAGGGGGCGATCAACGTAATAGATTTTTCCGTTCCCCCAAAATGCCAGGCCTATAGCTGAATGAACTTATTATTAACAAAAGGTGGACGTTCATGGCGGCGGCGGTGGCTATGAAGACGATGCTGCTGCTGATGATGATAATGATGATTTAACCGATGACTGTTGTGTTGCCTCGATACGATTTCCAAATATTATTCCATTTTTGCTTTATTATATTTGTTTTGTGGCGTGTTTCGTGTTTATGCTTTTCGTTGTGTTATCTTATTTTCTTTTCATTTCTGTTGCATTTTGTGTGAGATTTATTCTGCGTGCAGCATTGTGTATGCATGTGTGTGTGTATATATGTGTGTGTATGTATGTGTGTATGTGTGTGTGTATATATGTGTGTGTGTGTGTGTGTGTAACAGTGAGTTTGTGTATGAGTGTATGCATGTGCTTATCGCATGACCGACATACATAATACATGTGTGCGTGTGTGTATGCATGTGTGTATGTGTGTTTGTCCACGTAAGTCTGTAAGTGCACGTGAATGTGTGAACATTTGCGTGCAAGTGTATATGCGTGTGTCTATCTGTGTTTGTGTATGAATATTACGTGCACAAGTGTCTGTAGCGATGTGTACGTATGTGCGAGAGAGATAGAGAGAGAATGAGAGAGAGAGAGAGTGTGTGCGCGTGTATGTGTGTGTGTGTGTGCGTGTGTGTGTGTGTGTGTGTGTGTGTGTGTGTGCGGTTTCTACTTTCCATATTGGTATTATCTGAAATCGATACAAAAATCTTATTACACAAAACCCTCTCTGTACATATTTCTTTCAACATCTCCGGTTCACACATTTATTCATTTATTTATTTATCTATTTATTTTATCTATTTATTTATACAATAACAATAATAATAATTGTGAATTATATCATCATCATCATCATCACCATCTTCATTATTATTATTATTATTATTACTATTATTATTATTCAACATCATCTCTGTATTTACGTCGAAGATTGCTTCAATTTGCCGCAGAGGCAACATGAAACACAAATGGGTATAAAGCCGTTCGATACATTTCTACAAAAATTAGCATTAAAAAAGGTTGGGTAACACACAAACAGTCGGACTGACACACAGACTCATAGACATGCATATTGGCAGGCAGGTACGTGCGCACGCACATACAAACACACACACACATACACACACACACTCACTCACTCACACACAAATATTTAGATTCATTAACTCTTTTACTTGCATTCAGTACTATATTTTCTCGATTGTAAATTTCGAAACGCATATAAAAACAAACAAATAGATAGATAGATAGATAGATAGATAGATAGATAGATAGTTATATAGATAGATTTAAATATAGATACATACATATATATATTTTTAGATTGATAGATACATAGATATTGGTTTTGTCTTAAGTGTCATGCAATAATTTCTAGGCACTTACGTTTCTTTTTTATTTTCAAACCCAAATTCGTGTGTGTGTGTGTGTGTGTACGTCTCTGCGCGCGTGTGTGTGTGAGAGAGAGAGAGAGAGAGAGAGAGATTATATATACATACACATACACACACACACACATATA
>NC_068981.1:167849939-167852202 GCF_001194135.2 Octopus bimaculoides
TATATATATACATATATATATATATGTATGCATGTATGTATGTGTGTATATGTAAATGCATGTGTGTATCCATATATGCATATATGTAAAAGATGAAAGGGAATGTGAACCACGGTGCTATTTAAACATCCATGCAAGATTCACTTTGTACTTCAGCCACCCACGGTGAAAGAAATATATATATAACGGTTTCCATTTAATTTTCTATGATCTAAAAGGTTGCTCCAGCATGGCTACAACGCCATGTCTAAGACCATTAAAATAATTGTTTTTAACAGAAGTACAAGGACATAAATTCTAACAGGGTGGGTGTGTTTGGCGATTAAATCGGCCTGAGTTCTTGACTGCTAAATTCAATGTATTGACTCTGAAAAGATGAAAGGCAAAGCTGATCTCAGTGGATTTTGAACGCAGAACGTGAGAGCCAGGACAAATGTGGTGAAGCATTTTATGCAACACTCCACAAGATTTGTGACGTGGCTGCCTGACACCAGTAAAATAATAAAAATATTTATGTATGTATGCAAGATTTCATGTCAATAGAAAAGAGCCAGTTTCTAACCTAGATGCAAGGCCCCTCCATTAGAGCTTCAACATCAACAGGGTATTTTTGTATATATGGAGGTATGCATATGTGCAGATTTTAATGTTTCGTTTTATGTATGTATTCTCATACATATAGTTGCACATCTAGACATGCTCATATATACTTAAATGATAAACTTCTAGAGAGTTTTAAATTTTTACAGTTCCAGTGATTGATTGGCTCTGTAGTCTTGGAATCAGCTTTCTCCTTTCTCGTCTTGAGAAGTCTAATTTCTCAAGATTGGTATTTAGGTAGTGTGTTACATATACCAGCACCCCAATAATCACAGGTGTAAACCTGAATTTGTAATATGGATAGAGTAACTGCAAATTTCTCAATAGTTCAGCGTAGGTATTTTCTTTTTCGCTGATCTTTAGTCTTATGTTAACATCTGCTGGGTAGCTGATTTTCACAACGATGCACAGTTTCCGTTCTCTATCTCAAATTATGTATGTATGTATGTATGTATGTATGTATGTCTCTTCAGTATTTAATCATGTAAATTCTTCCTCTGAAGAAGCTGGTTTCTAACCAAGATACAAAGCTCCATTTTTGGAATGTAAATAACAAAAACAATGTCACATTTTAATCCTGAAAAATGTCTTGCATACTTTTACTGTTCCGCTTACAGATTGTATTTGTAATGTGCGAATCGGTTAATTTATTTTTCTGAAAATCCAAGCTTATCTAATTTGATAGTTAGGCATTTCCTTACAAAACCAACTCCTCCTATGATTACTGGTATAAATGCAAATTTGTAACCCGTAAATAGAATCTGGAGGTTTCGATGCAGTTGAAATGGAAAACGTTGTTACACTTAAACCTAAGAAAAGACTTGTATAGTTTTACGGCTCCACTTAAAGATTGTATTTGCAATGTGCGAATCAGTTGGTTGATTTCTTTTTCTGAAAATTCAAGCTCATCCAGACTGGCAGTTAGATATTTACTTACAAAACCAAATATCTGTCTGTCTGTCTGTAGGTAGGTAGGTAGTTATACATGTATGTATGTGTATCTCTGAAGATTATTTAAGTTCTTCGCAGAGTTCGAGCTGGTCACTAATAATAGTGTATATAGGCGCGTAACCTAGTAGTTGGGGTGGTGAACCCGCGATCGTAAGGTCGTTGTTTCGATTTCCAGGCCAAGCGGTGTGTTTGTGTTTACCTCCCGTGGTTACACTTCACTCGGCTGAAAATGAATACCAGTAACAAACGGTGGAGGGATGGTTTAACCGTGCGACAGATTGGAGCAGAATTGTATTCTCGATCGCTTATACAGCACAGAAACCACAATAAATTCCGGCGCAATGAACTTGAAGCTTCGAAACAGACCTAAGTCTAAAACCTAGATAGTTCGAGGGTTTTGTGTATATGTGAGTTAGCGTGCACACGCGTGTGTATGTGTATGTGTTTATGGATATGTATGTAAGTGTATTTGAAGATATACTTGTATTCATATATAATGGATGTACATACATACTTTTAGTATGCTTGAGTGATTACTTTAATGTATACAATGTGAAAATAAGGCAGCGTGCACATATTTATTCTGGGAAATTCAAATGAACAATCTTTGAAATGTTTTACAAATTATCTTAATGATACTAATTTATATGTATATATGTTTGTATATATACAAAAACCCATGAGCATTTACATACATACACACATACATATA
>NC_068981.1:167852517-167859241 GCF_001194135.2 Octopus bimaculoides
TGTGTATACTTACATACATACATATATCTTTATGTATGTATGTATGTATGTATGTATGTATGTATGTATGTATGTATGTATATAAGTGGCAACAGCTTGTATTAGTTAGATCTATATCTTTTAGTAGACTTATGTCTTAATATTCATTTGCTTAACGTCGTAGTATCGTTTCTAAGAACAAAATTTCGCCAATCTCACCCAACGCCAACACCACCAATACGATTATACCAACTTTATCATCACCGTTTTCATTATTATCGTCGTTATCGTCATCATCGCCGTGGCCATCATCATCATCATTAATCCGCTTTGATATCAATACTAAAACTACCACCTTACACCCACTGTCACCACTACAACTACTATCATTACAATAAATATTACCTCTAACATTACCAACAACAACCGTACCACTTCCATTCAAGCAACAAGTAGCATTTAGTGTAAATACTATTTTCTCTCGTTGATCTGTCGCTGATTGCTTTACGACACAAGTTTGGGCCATTCTGAAGTATACGACAGAGCACTTACGGTCAGACTGCACAACAGAGTATCCAGCTAGGGGAGATTTGACCTTATTTAGAATTGTAAATTCTACCTTGCCGCCCGGTAGACAGATCAACGTAATATAGGTCTATATTCCATCATGGTTGACTTTGGGTAATACAACAATAACAACAACAACAACAAGAATCTCTATAAATGAATGTCTCAGCCAATAACTGTCTTTCTCATTGTCATGTGTTCATTATCTACTTTCCTTTACACTTGCAGTGTGATTTCCAGCTCCGATTGTACTCTATTATATAGAAATTGGTCTCTCCCTCATCATAGCTAAGTCTTTCTTGTCTATCCTTCAATGTCAATTAGATAAGAAAAAGTCGTTATTGTTGTTGTTTAGTTCTATCATGGTCATAGATCTGCTCTGATCGAGCAGATCTATGACCATGACGTCTTTATAATCCAACGTGTTCTTCCTTTCTTAAGACGGTAGGCGTGATTTGAGAGAGGATTGGTTGTTGTTTCTAACAAGTTGAGCAAACAAGTAAAGGCTATCTTAGAAGTAACTATACACTAACGTTTATATGATCGACAATACACATCCTTTCCAAAAATGGACCTTTTCTGGCTCAAAGAAATTTTCTTAATTAGCTCAACCGTTTCCCATTTCTTTTTCTTGTACACCACTACAGTAAAGAGTTTATATTCTCTCTCTCTGCCAGAACAAATTGTTTTTCTAAGTCACATATTTAAATGAAACAGACACTAA
Organism: Octopus bimaculoides; assembly: GCF_001194135.2. Classification (NCBI taxonomy): domain Eukaryota; kingdom Metazoa; phylum Mollusca; class Cephalopoda; order Octopoda; family Octopodidae; genus Octopus; species Octopus bimaculoides. Next base: position 167,853,788 of record NC_068981.1, read on the forward strand.
TTTCCGTTATTAGACTAATTCTTCTAGAAATACACATAATAAAAATAAATACATAAATATTTGCGTGAAACATCACACTGTAAGTGAACTAATTACTTCAGTAAATGAAAATATTTTTAGCTTTCATGTAAAGTGATTTTGTGGTTGTGAACCCAAATTGTGTGCGATGATATGCCAAGAGCGAAACTAACGTTTCAAAGAATTGGTTCTCACCAGCGTTTGAACAACCAATCGCAACGTGTTTTGCTGAATGCAGTGTAGGATTATTATTACACAAATTATAGATTAACTGTTGAGAATAACAGCACCAAAAGATCTGTAAATTTTTAGGGATCAGTCTTTCTGTAGGGTAATTAGTAACTTGGTCAATTTTAAAGATTCACAGGGGATTCGAGTATCGTCAGCTTCTATAGATTCTGAAAATCTTTTGCTCCTGATTTATTTGAAATAGCCTAAGACACCACATTTCAGGAAAACTTGTGCAGTAAATTGTGCCATATGTACAGGTTTTTAAAACATATTAGTCTTTTTCAGTGGTAATTTGGGGAATATAACACTAATTTATCAACTTACTGCATTCTCTCAACCTGACACAGGGCCTTTGATTCTCGCCAAAACAAGAAGAATATATACTTCCACTATAATAACTAGTATTTATATCAACTAATGAACCACTCATTTGTTTTTAATCTCCTTTACTTTAATTTCTTATCCGCTTTATTTGCAAAAGGCTTACATTTGCCCTCTTTCTTTCAGTAACTAAACTACATCATCATTTTTTTTTTTTTTTTTTTGTGGAAAAAGACTATGTATTTATTGATATGGGAGTCTGTGTGTTTCGAAACCCATTGGAGGTGTAAATGTATCTTCATTTAGAATCACTTTATTTTAAGAAATTAATATCTAAGGTGATGCCGAAGAAATTGTGATTAATGATTCTTAGTGTTCTCTCTCCGATTTTATGAGTACAGAAAAAACAACTATACCCTAATGGTAACATGATGAGACACTTTCCGAATAGCTGCCAGAGTTTTCCAAAGGAAGGTACAATAGTCACACATAAGTAACTAAATAAATGAAAAAAAGATTCAACATCCATCTCTATATTTAAAGAAACAAAAAGACAAAAAAACATTCAGTAGGTTTCAGTTTTGTTTGTTTAATTTCTTACGTATATGTCAAAACTTATAAAAATCTTCACTAAACACTGCAAAGAGATTACGTCATATGTAAACAAACATAAGTTTGTTTTTGAAGCGTTGAAATGTATTGTAGCACAAGTAGAAAGATATATACACGTAAATACTGAACAGTATATATAAAGGATAAAATCCTTTATATATACTGTTCAGTATTTACTTGTTGAAAAAATATATCCTTCTACTTGTTCTTCTGTAAAGAGAATTTTCAGAAAAGTATTTATTCGTCTTAAGTTTTTCTTTTACTTGGTCTTTGCAACAACGTCTTTCATTTAAATTTTCTTTTATGCACTTTGTTGACTACTAATTTTTATTGATTGTCGACGTCATTTTACATTTAATGTGTACAGATTTTAAAGTCTCTGAACTAATATGATTCCCAAGCATTCTTAATACAATTCTCATGTATGCCAATAATTCAAATTTAATTTGACGTTCAGAAAACTCCAAAGTTTTCCCCTCAGAGTTGTTGGCAAAATTTTATTTAGCGATTTCATCGTATTTCATTTTTAATTACTTTATCCGTGTTTATAAGCATCATAGGATTCTAATCCAAGAATTCATATTATTAAATGTTAAAGACGCTTCTATCGTTTAGCTTCAAGAAATATTGTATTAAAATGTAAAAGATGCTCCTATCTTTCGGATTAAATGAAACTTTTCAAAAAGATAATTCAAGTTAAAATATAATCATGGTTATAATTTCCGTGGCATTTAATTTCGTTCATTCATGTCATGATTTCTTTTTATTGTTGTTAAGCCTCTTTCGCTCCTGGCAAATTATTATTCAATCGTTACCCAATGGAACTAAGTAGTTTAATAAAATCATTCTTTCCTGCTTAGATTATCACATTAAAGAGATCATCCAAGCACTTGCTACCTTTGATCCTCACTGAATAACTTATTCAAACAGACATGAAATACAGTTTAAACACGTTCCAGTGTTGTTTGCATAGTTAGAATTGCCAAGTTGTATAGTCTTAAAAGCGAGAGCCTGGTCGCTAAATATATCTGGCAGCATAGGTTTTTGAAAGGAAATTTCACGATGATAGAAAACTAACTACACAGAATGCGGAATATATCATGGCACTCCGTCGGTTACGACGACGAGGGTTCCAGTTGATCCGATCAACGGAACAGCCTGCTCGTGAAATTAACGTGCAAGTGGCTGAGCACTCCACAGACACGTGTACTCATAACGTAGTTCACGGGGAGATTCAGCGTGACACAGAGTGTGACAAGGCTGGCCTTTTGAAATACAGGTACAACAGAAATAGGAAGAAAGAATGAGAGAAAGAGTACAGAAGGGTTCGCCACCACCCTCTACCGGATCCTCGTGGAACTTTAGGTGTTTTCGCTCAACAAACACTCACAACGCCCGGTCTGGGAATCGAAACCGCGATCTCACAACCGCAAGTCCGCTGCCTTAACTGCTGGGCTATTGCGCCTCCGCACAAAATATATATACATTATTTGAGTATTACTTCTTTCGAAGCAATCGGAAATGGTTAGGCCAGCTGTGCATGTTGACTGCGTCTAGTTAATCTTCTCCCTAAGTTGTAGTTTATTCAAATACAGTCTGATGCATATGTAGTTTATGAGATTCTACAACTGTAATAGTTGGTGTATCTGAAATAACGAATGAGCGTGACGTTGCATTCAGGCAAACTCATATATCTTTATGGAAAAGCAATAGATAACAAAACTACACTCGGATCAAACTCCCGTAATACCAATGAGATTTTGGTGCTTTTGTTATACAAATATTATTTATATTAAGAAATAACGTGGTTTGATCACTTATGCAATATGCATGACAAAACGCGTGATGAAATTGGTTCACTTCACTTTCTGATTTAAGGCACTTCACTTTAACTGTGTTGTAAATGGAATTTAGAAAGATATAAATGATATGAAAGCACATTCTCTCTCTCCCCTACAAATTGTTAACATTGTGCCTTGATAAGAAAAAAATCAATAGCCAAATGTGGTTGGGAGTAGAGCAGCACTAGAAATGGGATAGCATTTATTTTCCAGCCTCTACATACCGTGTTCATATATTGCTCTTGTCGACTTCCCTATTTATTGTTCTGTACTCGATAAAACAGAGTCACACATGTACTAGAGACGATATAATAGACTATACACTTTCGTGAAATGTGTGACCTTGCATCTATTTTGGAATTTTTTGTCATTTTCATCGTCATATGCTTTGATTATACCAACATTCTTCGCAATGTCTTTTAATTTCTCTCGACACCTTTCCATTACAAAACTTAGGTCTCAAGAAATTATTTTATTTTACATCATTATATGAAAACTACGAGTAAATATATATGCATTAATAGTTACACATGTTCACATTCACCAAATGCACAGACACAGGGTCTCGCAAATACAACAACCATGCCGCACAATTCACTAGGTTTTTGCATGTATATGCACACAGAATCCCGAAATGCTGAAAGAAAAACCTTCTGTCATGATTTTCTCTTATAATTCTCCATCAAACATTGGTCTATTTTGCAATATCCAAGTCGAGTGAGCGATACACACCTGAAAATTGGAGGCAAACATTCCTCAGATTACACTCTACAGCCTTAAAAAATGGAAGGAAACATTGGGTAATAAAGTCATATATACCTGTAATAAGACTTAATAATCTCGGCTGGAATGGCTTTTATCATAAGTTACTCAGTCAAAAACAACCTGGAGTAAACAGCTACAACAGCCATATCTGAGAAAAGTGACTAAGAGTTCATCCGCCTTATAATTCACCTTCTGTATCAAATCCATGATCTCAGTTCAACCTCCATTTACTTGTGCAAAATCCATATCCTTTATTCTTTTCTAACACAAATTTCTCATCCTCTGTCTCTGATCTGTATCTCTTGTCCCGGTTTACACTTTATTTCTAGTATCCAGTATTCATAAAGATTGTGTCTGCGCATGCGAGGAATACATCCTCTCCTCTACTTTCTCTAAACTAGACGTTTACAATAATTGCTTTTCGTAGTAATTTCGCATGCAACTCTTTCTCATTTCTTTATGATCATCAGTTCTGTCTATACTGAACTCGAATTCTGACCATCCGTTAACAGGTAATCGACCGTATTCGTCCTCTATTAAATTAAGAAACACAAAACAAGGAGGAAACTCACCTCACGTTTCGCTGTATGCTTTCTTCACAGTGACTTCAATACACACAACTCCTTTAGATTTCCCACGGACACTGATGTCTGTGAGGCCGAATTATTTATATTTTTCTCTCTGCACCATTTAATCCACTTATATTTTAGAATCACTAACAGATTCACCAAACTGTCTTGGTTTTCTTTTTTTTTTTTTCTAAACCGACCTGTTATCACATTCTCTGCCCTCGTACAGTCGTCCAACCATTGTTTAATCAAGGCGTACTGCAGCAAATATAACCTCCATGCAACATTCTTTGACCACCTTCTCTCTAGTATCTTAAATCAGCTAAGACAAGAAGCCACATCACCTCACAGGAAGAAAAAAAATGTCAAAAGTTTCAAAAACTTCTCCGGTCGCATCAGCCCGACGTCGAGAGAGAAAAGTTAAAGTCTTTGGTTCCTGTCCTCATCAAACACTTCAACCTTTCTCCTCTCGATGGCGATCTACAACATCCTACCGAAATTTCCAAGTGTGTCCCATTTCTAAAGAACGTCATCTTCTTTAGATCCTACCCATTATCAAACAAACGTTCTTTAACATCTGAAAAGCTAAAGAAACAGTGATATACTGATATACGATTAATTCTTTATTTCATTCATTCTTTTTGTCTCCCCAATAATAAAAGTATGGTCTCTTACGTTCATATCTAACATAGGCCTAATTTCATCGCCATCTTTGAGTTGTGTCCCTGCCTTGACAACTTCTGTTAAAGCGTTGTTAGTTTCTGGTGTCATCAATAAAATTTACGACATTATTTGGATTGAAAATACCAGAGCAAGATTATCCTCCTGCAGTTTCCATTCAGCTTTGATATGCTGGAACGGAATTTTTCTGTCAGACCACTTCCTCTCCAAAAAGCATTCTATTAACTCTGGAATACTTCGAGGGTCGATTATATCTCCAAACCTTTATTTTTTTAGTAACTTGCTTGAAATCGGAAAAACCTAAAATAAATCCCGAATAGACCTACATACAAACAAACAAAACAAACAAACAAACAAACAAACAAACAAACAGACATACATACATACATACATACATATATACATACATACATACA
>NC_068981.1:167859251-167863497 GCF_001194135.2 Octopus bimaculoides
CATACATACATACATACATACATACATACACACATACGTACGTACGTACATACATACATACATACATACATACATACATACATACATACATACATACATGCATATACACACATACATACATACATATTCTCTTTTTCCACAACACTCAATACACGCTAATTGCATAGACGTATGTTTAGCTTATGTCCATTTGGCAATGTGTTAGAAACCCAAAACGAAAAGAAGAAAAAGTGAGAATTGAATGACAAGGTGGAAAAGCTGGAGTGTGGAGTGGCAGACAGAATCATTTTTCAACAGAGATTTCTGTTAGATGCCAATTATAAGACGTAAGACTAGTTTACAATGTGTAAGACAGAAAAACAGAAATATCTCTCTCTATATACATAGATCGATAGATAGAATAAAAAGCATCTTTTATCTGAAGCGATGGGAAGCTTAATTGCCTCACTAACTTTGGCAATCATCCTTTATCTCATATGGAGTGAAGTTAAAAAAAGAAGAAGAAAACTAACTAAACAATAAACAAAAATAAGAAAAATAAGGGGGCATCAATGTTTAACTTAAGTTGCAAACATCAAACTTCATTCAAGGGAAGTCAATCTTTATCTGTGATAGAAACAGGGAAAAAAGAAAACGAGATTTAAATAATAAACAGTAGAAAACTGAATAGGTCAAACGTGTCAAACCAGTATCACGTTTACCCAAACATTGACCTCAGGTTTCGCACTAAAATTTAAATGGCGATAGCTGATTAAATATATCCCGTATATAGATTGGTTAGCGCTGAGAGTATCACGTTGGAAATTGACCAGAAAGCGCATAGACAGATGCATTCACACAAACGCGCATACACGTTGATATATATATATATATATATATATATATATATATATGCATGTATGTATGTGTATATATAAGTGCACATATACATACATACATACATACATACGTACATACATACATACGTTGTTGGCACTCCGTCGCTTACGACGTCGAGGGTTCCAGTTGATCCGATCAACGGAACAGCCTGCTCGTGAAATTAACGTGCAAGTGGCTGAGCACTCCACAGACACGTGTACCCTTAACGTAGTTCTCGGGGCTATTCAGCGTTGACCCTTTGAATTACAGGCACAAGAGAAACAGGACGTAAGAGAGAGAGAAAGTTGTGGTGAAAGAGTACATATATGCGAATATGGGTACAGGACGTCACCAACTGTGAACAACATGATGTACGAAAACAAGAGAGTTAAATACGCAAACAACGAGAGAGAGAAAATTGAAAACAGGACAAGTAAAACAAAGAACGACTTTTCATGAGTTGTCGGCTGTCTATCCCCTCCTCATTTCGAACATTCAACGACAATATGAGTCTTCGAAGACAGTTGCTCCCATAACTTCCTAGATAAATTTTGGATTTTATGGAGGGTCAAAGTTGGGAACAAAAACAGGACAGTGGAGACATAGAAGGAAACCGAACGAAAACAAACATGGAGGGTCGTTAGACCAGAACGAGGGGGAAAATAGTGAACACTGGAAGAAATATTTTCTTTGAAAAGAGAAAAAATAGAAGACGTCCAGTACTTAGAACGTCATGTAGGAAAAGAAAGGTGGTCACGTGAGGAACGCGAGAAAGAAAAGGAGAAAAAAGAAAAGAGAGAGACAGACAGAAAGATAGATAGAAAATGGTGTAGGGGAGAAAAAGGGAATTAGAGAAGGATGGGAGAGAAATATATACACACACATGCATACGCACACTCGCACACAAGTAGAGAAAGAAAAACAGAGAAGTGTTAGCAGGTCTTTTTGTTTGTATAACAGCTTTTCACTTTCTTACACATACATGCACGCCCCCCCCCCGCCACAAGTATGTATATTTTCATTTAGCTTATTCAAAATTATTTTTCTTGTCAATAGAGAAAGAGCCATTTTGTAACCTACACCCAAACCACTTTCATTATAAAGAGCCCTAGATGTATGTATGTATGTATGTGACCAATGTTTGGAGTCAGTACAAGAGCAGTTCTGTATGTTTTGTTTCATATATGTGTACTTATACATATAGTCATATGTCTAGACATAAACATATGTTAAACTTTTGAAAAGTTTCACAAATTTCGACCGTTCCATTGATGACTTGTATGTGTGGTCTTCTAATTAGCTTTCTTCTTTTTGGTTTTGAGAACCCTAATTTCTCAAGATTTATGCTGAGGCAATTTGTTACATATCTCTGTGCTCCAATAATTACGGGTAAAAATCTGAACTTGTATACCGGGTGCAGTAGCTGCAAATTTTTCAATATCTCAGCGTACTTGTTTTCTTCTACGCTAATTTTTACCTTTATATTGACGTCTTATGTATATATATATGTATGCATGTTTGTGTGTATGGGTACATGTATGTATGTTTGTATGTTTGTATGCAAGTATGTTTGCATGTAGGATCGATTTTACATGTAGATGCCGTTCCTTTTAAATATGTTTATATATGATTATATGGAACTTACTCTAAGCCTAATTCTTACAACCACCACCACCATTACCACTACTATACCTATTGAGCCCTCCGACAGTTGCTTTGCACAAAAGGTATCTTGCAGTGAAATTTCCGATGTATTTATTTCTATAATCAACAAATTACATACACACGCACGCACGCACGCACGCACGCACGCACACACATACACCACACATACTCACAAACGCACTCACACGCATACAAATAATGTATAACAATATATGTGTGTATATCTATATATCTATCTATCTACCTCTGTGTGTGTATGCGTGTGCGTACGTGTGTGTATAAGAATACAGAACAAATAAGAGAAGTGATGTGAGAGAGTAGATGTTTATTCCATACGTTTAATGCTGTTTCATAATCTTCTTAGTTATATAATGGATGTTTCATCGATATTAACACACAAGTATTTTATATATATATATATATATATATATATATATATATATATATAATCTTAGAATTTAATAACTAGTGTGATTAATCTCCATACTCGAACCTAGCTCTTGTAAGCCTGTTGAGCTATGTATGTGGGATGAACCTCCGAAAGTTTAAGTTATATGTAGCCGAATCAAACCTCAAACTGTTAAATAATAATATATGTATTCCTACCAAATGTGTTGATCCTGTCTTTCGTTTGTCCACTCACTTATGTGTGTATATTTGTGCAATCCCTTTCGCCTCTATAAAAAATCATCATGCACAGGCATCGCTTGACAAAAGTAAAACTTATCAGAAAAATGGGTTATCGTAGCCTTCGCATGTGTGGGACTTTCGATCAGGTGATGGTAATATTCGAACACGAATTTACAGCCATCAAGTACAGGGCGTCCCAAAAGTCACTGATGGGTTTCAATTTTTAATAACTTCCTTAACTTTACAAATAAATGCATGAAATTTTGATACAATAAAAAGAACACATTGGAAATTAATATGCACAAGTCAAATTTTGTAACACCACTACAGCACATATGAAAAAGGACATCGCTTAAATGGCAGCTATTTTCTGTTTCGCACGCCCATGCTCATTCCAGAACTTGCATTTCAGACCCCACCTCTCTGATTTCTATATTAATGTTCTCCTTCAGTTGCACCAGGGTCTCCAGTTTGTTGACGTAAACCGTCTCTTTCAGGTGTTCCCACAAGAAAAAATCCGATCTAGTCAAATCTGGGGAAGATGAAGGCTAGTTGACATTGACATAGAGGGAGATTGTTCTCTCTCCAAAGCTCTGCCGTAGCAACTGCATTGTTTCTCTTGCGGTATGAGAAGTTGTTCTACCTTACTGGAACCATGTGTGAGGTCTACTTTGCATGACCTTCACGTTCTCCAGACTTGACTAGCCCAGATTTTTCTTGTGGTGATACCTAAAAGAGAGAGTTTACGTCAACAAACCGGATACCCTAATGCAACTGAAGGAAAATATCAATAGAGAAATCAGAGAAGTGAGGTCTGAAACTCTTGAGGGTGTTATGTTGCAAGTTTTGGGAAGAGCACGGGCGTGCGAAGCCGAAAATGGCTGCCATTTAAGCGAATTCATATTTTCATTTGTGATGTAGTAGTGTTGAAAAATCTGACTTAAGCATATTAATTTCCAATATGTCCTTTATATTGTAACATAATTTCCTGCATCTGTTCGTAAAGTTAAGGAAGTTATTAAAAATTGAAAGCCATCAGTGACTTTTGGGAAACGCTATATATATATATATATATATATATATATATATATAT
>NC_068981.1:167863523-167868523 GCF_001194135.2 Octopus bimaculoides
AGATAGATAGATAGATAGATAGATAGATAGATAGATAGATAGATAGATAGATAGATAGATACGAGTAGACAAACGAAAGAGGGAGCGACAGATAAACCGACAGATAAGAAGGCTAGGAACAGACAGACAGACAGACAGAAACATAGAGAGGTTAATTAGCTGAAAGAAGGCAAATTCAATTTTTGCGGTCAATTTGTTTCAGAAGCCTTTTATTTTTGTTCCCTTTGTAAAAACACAGAACAAAAACTGGCAAAACAGATGTTCGAATATTCTAATTAACCTTAATTCTTGAATTATAACAAAACAAAAGACTGAAAGAGAGAAAATATATAATTTTTTCCCCTTTCTTATTTTTATCTACTAATCAAGACAATCAAACGAGTTCAGTATTGATTTAATCATCTCGCTTGTCCCTTACACAACTGTCGAAAAAACTTTATTTCTTTGTTATATGAACATAGATCTTATGAAGAAACTATATACAGAAAATAAATATAAGCGTTATATTGCCTATGGTGTTTCAATTGTGTATAGTAGTGCATAGATTAAGTTTGTTATGTGAGACAATTAAAATTGGCTTCAGTTGGTAATTAATAATTCTTTTATTGTTAGTTGTGTTGTTTAACCTCAGGTCAGCCTCAGCCAGTAAGCCGATGATCAACATGCACGTAACCGTGTCCCTCCAGTCGTTTCTTCTTTTTCTTACATTTTATCTAGGATCGCCTTTAACTAACGTATACGTTTTGTTTTCTAAGACAATAGATAGGGATTTGAGCTAAAATTAATTACAATTTCTAGCAGGTTGAGTGGCCAAATAAAAGCTCTCTTGTTAGCTAGTACTACCGTATTTGATGGTATAAATGGCACAGGCATACTCAGGGAAAAGGAGAGCACCGGGGGCAAATTAGCCTTTGGGAAGTTCAAATTTGCATATACGACACGAGGTGATTTTTTTAAACATGTTTTCGAGGAAAAAAAGTGTCTTATATGCCATAAAATACGGTAATTACTGATGTTAGTGTCACATGTTAAGCTATCCTTGGTTAAGCAGATCTATGATCAAGAATCATTGTTTTTACATATAGTGTATTACGGATCACATTATCTCTCGAATCCTTCCTTTTTGACGAAGGTGCCGCGTAATGAGACTGAACCCAAAACCATGGGGTTGGCAATTAAGTTTCTTAACCACACAAATATTGCATGCATTATGTGATATGCAATGAATAAGTATACTGGCCACAGTACTTAGAACATTCTGGAAATGATAAAACCAGCATGTGTGTCTGCTGATATTTTTTTGGCGAGGGCAATAATTTGGCAGAAACATTAGATCACTGGAATAAATGCTATTTTTTTCCCTCGTATCTGATGTCATCCTGCTTCGAATGTTAATTCAAATTTTGCTCATGTTCACGCTGCATTCACCTTTTGGGTTTAAATAACGAGTGCAAATAAAATAGAATTGATTTCGGCGGCAATATATCTCACCAAAAAAACTAGTTATGTATCTATCCAAAATAATAATAGTAGCAGCAGCAGCAGTAGTAGTAGTAGTAGTAGTAGCAGTAGTAGTAGTAGTAGTAGTAGTAGTAGTAGTAATATATCGATACCATTTTCTTGGCTTTTGCCAAGAGTACTGATGCGCTTTTCCTGGGCCGAATACACAAATCAGTTTTGGTTCCTGGATGTAGCTATTTCACTTACGTCATTCTCTTGGAGAAGACTTGAACATTATAGCTTCTCATATTTCTGTTCTAAGAGATTGAAAAACACACGCATATGTAAGAAATCAGTGCTAATTGGCAAGGTTAAGTGGTATGCAACATTGCAATGCCCTTGTCTGGATAACCTTGATACGTAATCTATTTTCACATACCCTCATCTTAAAGTCGAAATTCTAATGTAAGAAACAATGTTATATGCATCATAGAGCTGGTTATAAGTTTAAATATACGAAATTCTGTGTGATATTTCAGGTGATATTTTCAGGTGATTTAGTAAGGGTACATTGAAGACTTCGTATTCTTTTAATATATCTAGAGTAAATCAGCTTGGTGTAGTCTGCATCCCTCCAAGCTGTGCTCACAGCACTATATGCTAATGAAAGATTTGTGATTGTTAGAGTGTTGCTACTGCTTACAATGGTGAATTCTGCCACTTGTTCCCGGTAATTATTAGCAGCAAAATTATTGGCGACATGGCAGAATTAAGAAACTTTGCTGCCAACGTGTAGTGTGACTGATGATACTGTACAAGTCGCCGTCCTTTGTTTGATAGTTCAGCACCCTATGTATTAGACGGGGCTGCGGCTGACAAATAAACACTTGAAATGTTTTCTGTGGGTTTCTAATCTTTTCTAAAAAAAAGAAAAGAAAAGACTTTTCAAATTTAATGTATTTGTGTGCCTTTATCTGTTGATGGCTCTTAGATGGATATCCGGGTCACGATTTGTTAAATTTTTGCTTACATAATCATTGCTAATGTTGCAAATGGGCAGATACGCGGGGATATCATCATATGATATAATATAGGTGTGAAGTTATGATTAAATATTAAAACAAACAAAAGAAATTGATGATTCTTGCGTTAGAACATTTGTTATTCTCATAATGATACTCCAGATGCGATAAAGTTTTCGCATTTCATATTATTACAGGAATGGCAATTGATAAATATAATTGTTTAATTCGGCATCTCTTGAAGTTTTAAGTCTCGTTTTAGAAGTTGCCACTTTGCTTCTGAATGAATACAATTAATTGGATAAATTCAGTGGAGCGTCAAGAATCAAATTAAAACTTTGCACCTCATCAAGAGACCGAATCTCTCATTAGAAACTTGTTAAGTTTCAAATAGTGTAAAATGATATCACCTTGTAAAATTAATTAAGCAGCTTGTATTGGTTGAGTTCCTTTACAGTTTGGAAACATTGTGAAATAAAAATGTATCTCATATGTCTTTTCCTTGATGTTTAAATCAGAATATTACGGAATACTTTGGATTTTTAAATTGTTTAAATCTATCTATTATTGGGAATCGATTAAATTTTTTCATTTATTATTTTTATTCGTATTATTGTTTCAATCATTTAACTATGACCATGCAGACACGCCGACTTAAATGGTTTAGGCGATCAAATCGACTCCTTTACTTATTTTAAGTCTTGAACTTATTCTGCACACGTTTTCTGTTTTTGTTTGTAGGTATTTCAATTCTCAGTAGTCGCTTACATCACTGTTAAAAACATGAATGCCTCTCCGTTTCATTTTTTTCCATATGTTGAACGCTAATGGAGTTTAGACTTGTAAATAATCAATATTTATCTAAGTACAAATGTACGTGTATAACTAGTGTTACATATGAAGCTTGGTTTTTAAATATATATGCACGAAGTTATAATCCGCGTTGCTGAACTATGATTGTACATACTCAAGTCCTGAACTATACCTCATATTACAGGACTGATATATACCTGATAGCATTTAAGCCGGCCATATCTGGCCCCAAAATCCCACCTGATTTACTTCTAAATTGGCCAGATCCGGCCTCTCACACCTACCGTACAATGTCGTTCTAAAAATAACCAATCACATCATCGAAATCTTGAAACAACGAGGTGATAAATATTTAATTCAAAACAATGTGAATAAATAAAAATTACACCTGAAAAAGTAATTTGAATGTTAAAGGATTAAGGTCTATTTGAATATATGTACCTTATGCGCTATTCTATACTTATTATACAAATAGATGTACAGATTTACGTTAGATTTACACTCGATGTTACCCCTCCATGTAATTTGTCAGAAATTAATGACTAATGAGATTTTAGCCCGAAAACCTTCCTTGGCCAATGCATTATTTCGTAGAAATTTCAGTTCATTTTCTAACCATTGGATTTCTAGCAGAGCTAAATCGAAGGCATTCCTGCCGTGACGAGACATCCGTTTGTGTCACTATCTTTTTAAGATTATAGGATATGACTCATAATCAAAGAAACATTTGGTTACTATTTCCGTTAGGGTTTATAGTAAAGTTTCCATCATACGTCATATGATCGACAGACTTAGATCTGCACCCTTTGTGAAAATAGTTACATAGGCGTTAATAGGGGTTTGTGGTTAAGAAGTTCCAGTCGCAACCTCACAACATATTTTCGGATTCGACCTCATTGCCTGGTCTCTTGGTCAATTGTCTTCTACTATAGTCTTGAGTTGATCAGTGTCTTGAAAGTAAATGTCATATGAAAATTATACATACGTACGTAGGTACGTATTGTATATATGTATGCATACATGTATGAATATATGTATGCATATGTGTAACTATCACAAAGCATTCTTTCCGACACCCTACTAATTCTACTAATCTATGTCTCTTCTCAGCAAATATTAACAAACAACAATTTAAGAATCCAAATTTAGTAAATCAACTAACAAATTTACGATTTCCGATCCAGAGAAAACTCCACAGTTTTCCCTGGGTCCCGGACAAAATCGCAAGGAAAATTCAACTAAATGGCAAAACATTCACTCAGATTCTGTCCGATCTTTGTCACTCGTAATATTGATATTATGGAAGATATTGTTTTTACAGCAGCTCATACGTAATGTAGTTATCACAAAAGTTTTACGTCTTAACAATTTGGCAAAGGATCGGATAAAAAGGAGAGGAAAAACAAAAGCACGAGACAATAGGTGTGTGTGTGTATGTGTGTGTGTGTGTGTGTGTGTGTGTGTGTGTGTGTGTGTGTGTGTGTGTGTGTGTGTGTGTGTGTGTGTGTGAGTGTGATGTCTAGTAGCATAGACTTAGAAATATAGTAGAAAATTGAATCAACAATAACTCATTGTGTACATTTGATTGGAAACCCTAAATTAATTTTTCCTTAACTGTCGGCGAAGTGGGTGGTTAAAAAATTTGCAAAGATAAGGAAAGCCGAGTTGTTGCCAAAGATTATATTAATCAAGGCACCAAAAGAACAAACATCTGACGTATCTATT
>NC_068981.1:167871023-167874812 GCF_001194135.2 Octopus bimaculoides
AACGATCATCTTATTTAATATTATTTTCTTTGAGACAGTAGGATATGATTTCAGGAAGACTTAACTGCTACTTCTGTATTTATTAGAATTTTTTTCTAGGCTAGAGCTAATCTCTAACAAAGAAACATACTCAATCGCTGGGATTTAGGATGAGAACAACGATAATTGTTCATATCGAAGTTTAGGAATGTTTTGCGTATCATTACCGTTCCACCTACAAATCGTGTCAATAAAAAGCATTTTAGCCGTCCTTTTCTTTGCTTGAAAATCCTAGCGTGTCCAGGTTGTCACTAAAATCCCGTAATAGTGGGGCCAACTTCTTAATTATATAGTCAAGCTAGCATATGCATGCGTATATATGTATGTATATACGTATGTATGTACGTACGTATGTATGTATATGTATGTATGTATGTATGTATGTATGTATGTATGTATATATATATATATATATATATATATATATATATATATATATATATATATATATATATATATATGGGTATATTATTATTAGCATTATTATTATTATTATTATTATTATTATTATTATTAAACATGAAGTTATTTCTAGAGCAGTAATTAATGATTATTCTCACTGTGATCGAAAGACATATGTATGCACGTGTGTGTATATGTGTGTACGTATGTGCTTGTGCGTGCGTGCGTGTGTGTGTGTGTGTGAGTGTGTGTGCGTGTATAAAAGATTCACCTTTCGCATCACAATGAAAATAATCATTCGTTAACTGCTCTAAAAATAGATTTTCTTTTATGTCACCTCTAAGCAATGTGATAAAAAAATTTTATTAGTTGTATCAAAAGTTTGTAAACATCGTCATAAAACACGGTTAAATTGTGGGAAATGACATTTCTTTCTTATGTTATTCGTTTAGTAATACATGAAAGCATTAAATATTAATTTAACAAATATACATGGATGCATACATATATCATACATACTTATCTATCTATCTATCTATCTATCTATCTATCCATCTATCTATCTATATAAAACATTTGGGTAATAACTTTATAACATGTTTTTCAAAGCTCCTATTTGAATATCGGCTATCATATGCTATTTATTACACAGCAGGAATTCTTTTGCTGTATAAGTATGTGGTATCCTTAGTGAACGCAGAATTCATGCAAAAAAATATAATACAAGAAGGACAGGCTTTGATCCAAATCACTACAATTGTTTCTGTGCGTTAGCATTAGTTGTTAACTGGTGAGTATTCAATAATTATACGTATTATTATTTAAATATGATCCGACAGTAGCTGTGTGCCAGCACGTCATCGTCAGTGCTCTCAAAGCCACTCACCTGAGCTTTTACTGGATAATATTTAAATAAGAATATACATAATTTGTGAAACACTCGGCATTTATAGAAAACCCACAAGGTTGTGGTACTGAAGTTAGCCGTAATTTTAGACTATATGTTTCTAATTTTGTATTAAAATTTAAATTTCGCTAATATCTGCATCTGACCTTCATACTTTCCATGTTCTATACAACAAATTCTAATAAATTTCTGAGTCGATTCATTTCATTAAACCCTCCTTTCAAACATACATACACACATTCTCTTCTCTTATCGAAAGAAAATTAACAAGAAAATAAGACTTGTTAAGCGAGAAATTCCGGATCTGCATTGTTTCGTACTGTATTCGTTTCGTTATCACGGAGTAGGAGTAAGCTCCCGACAAAGTAAATGTATGAACTCAGTTTCTATTCTCAATTGTCATATTCCCCTTTGTTCAATTCCCCTGCGGAGCATCATGAGTAGATATGATTTTCTAGTTTCGGCCCGAGCCATGTTCTGTGAGTGAAAATGGGCAGGTGGAAACAGTACAGAAGCCTTTGGGATTGCACTGGTAATTAAAAAGGTTGATCCCTATCATACACAGTATCACATTGATTCTACCTAATTACATATGTACCCCAATATCCTTAAGGAAAACATTATTGTGAAAACTTCTCTATTCCTCATGCAGTGTTGCATTCTTTCATATAAATTTCTCACATTTTTAATGCCATAACAAAAACCTTAATAATTCTTGAGCGACGTTGATACATTTGTTTCGGGTCCTTATGGACTGCTTGTAAATCGCGCCGCGATCAACTGTACCTCTCATAATTTTGGGATTGATAAACAAAGGTACCAGGTCCTGGTGCAGTTCACTCTCCTTCTCTTTGTCTCCTTCGCCCCCTCTCTCTTTCTCTATCTCGTTCCTTCGTCATGCATGTTCTATTGAGTCAAGATTATGAAGGTATATACGTTTGCTTGAAACTACAAGCGCACCAACGACAATTACAATTTTTAGCTTTACTTCCTGCCGCATTCCATAGAATTTCCCAATTCATTTATCAATTCATCGAACGATTATTGAGTTTCTCCAAATTGATTGTGCTTCGTTCTCATTCTTTCACCTTTTAAAAGTTGCCCCTACATGAGGGCAACTTTCAAAATGCTACTCAATAAATTCTGACAGTATATTTGAAACCATCAGCATCTGTGCTTCTTGAATTCCCTGCGTATGTTTAATTGATTTGTTTTCTAGCATAAATCGAACAAGGTTTATAAGATTATTCAATTACGTCTAATAACAACCAGTCTTCCAAGTTCCGTACGTGGTTAAGTAGTCATCTCACGAGTTCTATTATAAAATGCATCGATCCTGTTTAATTGCGTCAAGTACGGGCATATAATACAATCAGTCACACTGGCTAGCCATTTGTTCATATAACAATAGAAATTAATTTTGGTACTTTGCAATTCTCGGTTCGAATTTTACCCAAAACTATATTGTAGGTCGGTATTCAGCAGTCAATAAAATGTGTACAAATGGTAGGTCTCAATTCCATTGTAATATTATTTTATAACCAAAAGGTGTGACTTTATATTAATAAGTTTGCTTCCCAACCACATGGTTCCGTGTTCTGTCCCACTGTATGACACTTTGAGCAAGTGTCTGCTCCTGTAACCTATATATATGAAATAATGTAACCTAACACACATATATATATATAAATGTATGTGTATTTTTCAATGCGTACAAATAACACGGAACAAATAAATGAATAGTTACCAGGGTAGCAAAAAATTCACATAAGTACCAAGGATGTTACAGCCTACTTATAAAAGTAGAAATTCCAGGGTTTAGTGAAATGTTTTTGTATAACAGATAAATAAATAAATGGAGTTAAACGCAGATGTTATTCAAATCTTTATACTTCCGACATATCTTTCGAAGAAAACATTGGTATTATTCCAGAAGGAATAAAATGATGTAAAACGATGCGATCTTCTCATCAGGGAAAAGAAAGAGAAACAAAGCACATCAATAAGCCATTTTAACCGAATGTGATGACTGCGTATATGATGAAGGGAACACTGGCAAGTTATTTTTTTTTAAACCGTTAATAGATTTAACGTCAAATGCAATTTAGAGAAAGAGAAGGAGGAGAAAGAAAGAAATTAGCAGAAAACCAAGAGTGGAGAAATATAGTGCGATAGATGAATGGGAATAAAGCTTAAAGACGTGGAAATAGATATATTTAGTGGAAATGAAATGTAAGACAGTTAAAGGTCGAATTTTATAGATTGGTAGAAATTACTTACCTATAAGTAATTTCTCTTTTGTTTCCTGATGAGAAGATCGCATTGTTTTACATTATGTTATTCCCTCTGGAATAATACCAATGTTTTCTTCGAAACATATGTCGGAAGTATAAATATTTGAATAACAACTGCGTTTTAACTCCATTTCTTTATTTATATAT
>NC_068981.1:167874928-167876086 GCF_001194135.2 Octopus bimaculoides
TATATATATATATATATATATGTATATATATACATACATACATACATACATACATACATACATACATACATACATACATACATACATACATACATATATGTTAATAAACACACATCAGAAAGCGTAGCTCTGAGAGAAATGTTAATGACGTAAACACATTCCATCTATGGTTTCACTGTGAAAAAATAGGAAGACTCTCATGATGGGACTGTTTCGCAATTTATTAACCAATACTTAGAGAATACGTACTCGTTTTCCGTCCCCAAATCCATAGCATAGAATATTTACCCGTCATATAAAGCAATAAAAATGAAGCTATCACCGTATTGAATAGCATAAATCGCATATTTATGGTTTCTGAGGCTCACCATTGATTAAGCAGTATATATTTTATACAAAAATACAGCACAAATCAGAAAGGCTGAAATAGGTTTAAATATTGGAATATCTAAATTTAGGGGAATTATAAGATCGAAAGCATATCCGTTCAAGTTTTCCGATTTGCATGACAATTTAAATTTAATTTTAAATTTAAACTATTAGGTTAGTTTAAACTAACCACTAATAATTTATATATGGTGGCTTCATATAATAGCTAAATATGCTATGCTATCAGCTTGAGAAAGAAATCGGGCAAATACGGTATGTATACACACACTTACATACATACATGCATATATACTGGAAGAAGCATAAGGCCTCAAATGGAGAAGAGTTGTAGAAGATTAAAGCAACCTCGAAATTTTAAAGGAACTTTTGACTTCGGTAGGATTTGAACCCAGAGTTAAAAGAATCAGAGAAACAACGTGAAACATTTTGTCCAATGTTGTATCGATTCTACCGATCCAATAAAGCATGCACACACACATATACATGTCATATAATATCTTAAGGAGGTGCCCCAGCATGGCATGGCCGCGGTAGTCTAATGACTGAAACAAATAGCATATATATAAATATATATATATATATATATACTTCTTATATCCTTCTTTAACACATTTCAGTCATTTGACTGCAGCCATGCTGGAGCACTACCCTAAAAGGTTTTAGTCGAAGAAATCGACCCAGTACTTATTCTTCGTAAGCCTAGTACATATTCTATCGGTTACTCTTGCTAAACCGCTAGATTGTCAAACGATGTTGGGGGGACAAACA
>NC_068981.1:167876286-167880798 GCF_001194135.2 Octopus bimaculoides
ACACACACACACACACACACACACACAATGAAAGTATTTTTTTCCTTTCTAATTTCTCACTGCGTCGTTTTCGTGAAGTTATTTATTTGTCCTCGTAAAAGAGATGTAAAAATATAAAACAGTTGAATAAAAGAATATGAAAGAAAATGAAAAACACCAATAGCGAAACAGAAGTAAAATATACATAATTATGAAAAATATCATGACTTTAAATATTTTGTAATATATCACGTGATTGTCTTTCGTTTTGGAGTTTTTATATTTTGCCTATTTTCATTAAAATCTCTCGTCTCACTTAGTAAGAGATTATTTTTAGCATATTATTTTACTATCTTCAGTTCGTGACAAATGAATATGCGGCTTTCATTTACGTTTTATTTTTGTATATCGTTTGTCTGTTTGTTTTTGTATTGTTTTTTCTTCTCCCTTTGTGTCTGATTTTAAAAATCTAAAATAGCTTTCTTTTAGAAATATTTCGCAGCTTTAGACATATTGAAAACTTGAAAACACGGATAATTCTTTTAATGAAGTTATTAATATACACACTGGGAAAGTAATATGATTAACATGTTTGATTCTGCGACTTCTTTTAAAAGATAATTTTGTTGATGCAGTTGCTCTTGGTGTTTTTGTTTTCTTTTTTTTATCGCAATATCAGTTAATGAATGTCTCAGAGCAATAAACAAGCTCTTGGTGAGCCGACTCCGTGAATCAGTTTCAAGTCCTTATTGAAGCTTCGTTATTGTTATTTTGACAGCACAAAATCTCCATATGTCATATGCTGCATGTAAAATTACATTTGTGAAACCACCTGGGCAAGAATTAACATAAAGACGGTCAGTAAACATGATAAGCTTTCTGGAATAAATACGTCAGTGATAGATGCGTCGGTATGAAACAGAATGGAAATAAAACCTAAGGAAATGTATATTCTTGAGCAATGAGAAAAGCTAGGTACTGATGCACTCGGTCATGACTTTTCGTAGAAGTCCCTACTTGAATCTATGAAGCCGAACAACAAATTCTTGTCGGTAAGGAGTGATATTCAATCAATGAATAATAAATACTTCACTGGCTTTGAGGAAACAGGAGTTCTACTTGTATTATTATTATTATTATTATTATTATTATTATTATTATTAGTAGTAGTAGTAGTAGTAGTAGTAGTAGTAGTAGTAGTAGTAGTAGTAGTAGTAGTAGTAGTAGTATTGATAGGATTAACTGGGGATCATCGTCGTTTCGGACGATGAGTATTCAATTGTGAGATCAACTGTATTACCTACTCATTAAATTAGCCAGTAAGTGGCTTAGCATCTTTCAAGCACGTGTATTCATAACGTAATTCTCAAGCAGAATCAGTGTGACATTGTATGCTAAGGATCAACCTTGTTAATTACAACTGCAATCAATCTGAAGGGTTCTATACAGTTTCCATCCACCCAATTTCATTCACAAGATAAGACTCTATCGGAGACTATAAAAAAAATTATATATTCAATAGTTCCAAAACGCTACGCTGTGGAACTGAACTAGTGGCCTCGTGGTTTTGAAGCTACGTTCTTAACCATTCAGCCATTCTGCACGTGTTACAGTGTTATAAGGGAAGTAAAACAGCATTCAGGATTCGAAACAGACTTTGTCTCTAATCCTTCCAGGGCAATAAAGTTAACTACCTGTCACATACTGACTCAGATTTAATCGACTGAAGCTTATACTTTTGAGATTTCTTGAAGCAAGAAACTACGGTTGTGTATCCCGAGTGAATATGTTGAGTGCTATTTGCACTTTAATGGCGGATGTGAGTATAAACCCTTACCCACCATCGGGTACAAGGTTGCTGATATGAGAAGCAGCCATCTTGTACCCGACGCTGAGAAGCTGTAGCGGAAAGATTTTACAATGAAAAGATACTCTAGATACTGTAATCTCTGGTACACGGTTTAAATAAGAGATGAGATGGTAATAGCTGGAACCTCTTTTATCGTACATCAGTTTAATCAGAGCTGACCGAGATTTAAATAACAACCGCAACTGATTTTCTAAACTCCACTTCGACTAACCTCTACAATGCAGCAGTTACTCAACGTAACCACAGTTAGATAAATATCTGTTTCTCAGGCAACGTATTTGAAAAATATGTTTTATTTCCTGATTTTATTAATTTATTTTCCTTTTTTGCATTCCTTTCTTTCTTCCTTGTCTCTTTTTTTCCTCTGTTCTTGTAAATCTTGTTCCGAAATTAAAAAAAAAGAAATTAGAAGAAAATATATATATACAACACACATGCATACAACACACAAGAGACATTCACACTCCCATACAGAAATATATAGTAAATAGTTCAACGGTTATTGTTAGACAATATCTCGTCAATGCTATGATCATGTAACGTAATTAAAAAAGTCGAGTAGGAACAACACGGTAAATGAAAACAATAAAGGAAGTTAAACTAGAATTTATTGCAAAAGAAGAGAAAGACAAACTGTACGTGGTGTATGAATGGGAAATGAAGAATCTAAGTAAATAATCTGTGTGCATTCTTGGAGCAAAATCACGGAACTTGACTAAGAAAAAAATTCTTCATCGTTACAACAGACGCTATGACTGCGGATTTAAAAGACAAAAAAAGAATTACAAGCAGGTTTTACATGAAAAATAAATAGCATTAATTTTAAAATTTAAAACCGAAAAAAGAATAAATATCATTGCTGTAATGCTAAAATTTGTAGTGCTTATACAAAAGTAATTATACTTTACAAATGCTAGAAAATAAGTGCAATAAAACAATTTTCTCACGTCCTGTGTTTCCACGTGCTATTTGAGAAAAAATCCTATTGCAGCTGAGTAAAATTAATTTCCCCGATAAACACCGAGCAAAAATTTCCAAAACAGCAACAGTGTATTGTATCAATTTGACTAGTATTTATTTTAAATATATCGGAAAGTAAATAATGTGGAAAAAATTATAATCTTATTAAATATCAACCAAGTACTGTGATGGTTATTATGGACTATACCTTTAACATGCGTTAATTTGTCCCTGTATCAGAAATCCTTAACAACCAGCGGAATAAGAGGACAAGCTGGCAGAATAATAAACGCGCTGGACAAAATGCTTAGCGTTTAAGTTCAAATACCACCGAGGTCAACTTTGCCTTTCATCCCTTTTGGAGTTGATAAGATAAGTAGCTTGCTCCTTCCCCGAAATTTTAGGCCTTGTGCTTATAGCAGGAAAGATTATCATACACCTGAATAAGGCAACGGCTAACAAAATCGTTGGTGCGTCGAACGTAGCGACATTTCTAGCAGCTCATTGCGTTCTGAGTTCAAATTCCGCCGAGCACGATTTTGTCCCTCATCATTTTGTGGTCGATAAAATTAGTACGAGTAAAGCAATGTAGTTGATGTAATCGACTTAACCCTCCACTCAAAACTGCTGGCCTTTTGCCAAAATTAGAAATTATTATCATACGCCCCTAATCGTTATAACGTCAGACAAAATCCTTTGCAGTATTTTACCGATCATTAAGTTCAAATCTCATCGAGATCAATTTTAACTTTCATCCTCTCGGGGTCAATAAGATAATGTACCAATCAAGTTTCTGAGGGATCGATTTATTCTCTCCCTCAAATTTATGGCCTTATGCCTATATTAGAGACCTTTTTATGTTAAAATGTTAGAAATAATAATTGTTAATATTCGGATGGAAGAAAGAACTATGATAGACAGAACTGGTTGGACCCTGAACAGTATGCTGTACTGTAGTCACTTTTAGAATAATATTTCAAATCCCACAAAGATCGACTTAATCAAGTACTAGGTCGCTCGAAGGACTATAAGTAGCAATCAAATCTCAACAGATTAACACTTTCCGTTTAAAAAAAAAAGACGTATGACAGAATGTTAGTTCTCGATATGGAAGATCACAGGATACTAATGGTTGGATTGCCTTTACTCGTTGGTCTACTCAACTAAAGTTAAACACACATACTCATATACAGCAACGATGTTTATAATTTTCACAAGAATATTCTAATCAAAACGAGTAGTTAATATAATTGATTCAATTGAAACTCAATATTTTTACCTGTTTTAATTTATCAGTCGCAGATGGATAAACATAACAGAATTTTAACCTAAATATCAGCAAAGATCAAAAACAGAATTCAAAACATTTAGTTTCTTTTTTCTTCTTTTCTGTCTGTCGTACATAATATCACATCTCATAGAAACTATAGAAATACAGACGGTTTTAAATGTCAATTCACTGTATGCGTCTGTTAACTTTCATATTTTAGTACCTTGTTTTTATTTTCTACCAATTACTTTACTGTATAATACTTGCATATATGCTTTTATACGAAATTAGTATAGACAGTCAAGTAATATATATCTCTTTCCCTTTTCCGTCTAACTCCGTCTAACATACATACATACGTATATATGTATGCGTGTATGTATATATGTATGTATGTAAGTATATATATATATATATATATATATATATATAT
>NC_068981.1:167882315-167883828 GCF_001194135.2 Octopus bimaculoides
GTATGTATGTATATATGTATGAATGTGTGTATGTATGTGTGCATGCATGCATGCTCTACACGTACAGAGTAATTTACCAATTTAAATGCTAGAAGTTTAGTACATATAATTGCTAATATATTTTGCAATATTTATCTATATAATAGATGCAAAATACTGAATACTCTAAGTATAACTAAAATAATGTAACCTAACACACATGTTAAAAATATGCACGCAGATTACACTAGGGAGAACGAATACTGGTTCAAATTTTGGCACAAGGCCTGCAGTTTCGAAGGAGAGAGTAAATCGATAACACTGACCGCAGTGCTCAACTGGTACTTGTCTTATCGACCCCGATAGGATGAATGGTAAAGTCGACGGATGAAATGCTGCTAAGCATTTTGTCCGGCGTGGTAACTATTCTGCAATGTCGCTGCCCTAGAATGTACAAATATTAATAGCAATATTAATATTGCCTCAGACACGGTATTTTGTTTCGAATGCTAATTTAATATTATTCTTAGCAAAAGAAATGTAATGTAAATATCGCAGGCTTGTTAAAGCAGCTTTTGACTAGTGCATATTTTTAGAATTTAAGTGCACTGAGAAACAATATAAACTACTCCAGTAGATATCTAATCTAATATTCATGCATATATACATATACACACATACATTCAATGCTGGATTGAGAATAACTGCAATGATGAAACGTACGTAGCAACTATCAATTTATACACGCCTATCTTGTGTGCTTGTATGTGTACGTATATGTGTGTAGAGAGGGACTCCATGTATGTATGTCTGTGTGTATGAGTGTTTACCTCGTTCACAGATATAGAAACGGTGACACAATTTGTAGAAGAGGTAGAAAAAATACAGTTCAATAATGTAAAGAAAATGTTTAAATGTCGCTATAACCGACCTTATATGGTATCAGTTCTTTGTGTATCCCTAATTTGTTGTTTTAAACCTATCAAAGTAAAGCTACATTTTCTATGATAAAATACCGTTCTCTTCTCAAGAAAGAGTTCTATGGGAAACTGATTCGATAGGACGTCGGTCTACAAACTAAACAATTTGCTGCTCATATTCTCTCAACTTGTTTTCCGTTGTTGTGACTGTAGTCAAGAAACTTAGATGTTAAGAAACCCAGTCCACTCAATTATTGATACGTTGTTATTTTTATTGTTGTTTTTACTATGGTTTTGATAGGCAGCGAGCTGGCAGAAACGTTAGCACGCCGGGCGAAATTCTTAGCAGTATTTCGTCTGCCTTTACGCTGTGGAGGCGCAATGTCCCAGTGGTTAGGGCAGCGGACTCGTGGTCATAGGATCGCGGTTTCGATTCCCAAACCGGTCGTTGTGAGTGTTTATTGAGCGAAAACACCTAAAGCCCCACGAGGCTCCGGCAGGGGATGGTGGCGAGCCCTGCTGTACTCTTCCACCACAACTTTCACTCTTCCTTCCTGTTTCTGTTGTGCCTGTAATTCAAAGGGTCAGCCTTGTCACACTGTGTCACGCTGAAT
>NC_068981.1:167884129-167884380 GCF_001194135.2 Octopus bimaculoides
GGGGGGGGGTGAATTGCATATAATTGCAGCTTGTTTCTTTTTTTTAACTTGTAATTATGATCTCACACCTTTCTTTGAGTGTTGCATGGAGACGGTTGCTGGGCATCACTAAGCTGTCTTACTTAAATACACTACACAAAAGTCAGAACCTTTAAGCAATGTCTCTTACTAAAGTACATCCATCAACACACACACACACACACACACACACACACACACACACATACACTTTCTACGCTTTGACTCTAGCC
>NC_068981.1:167884390-167887807 GCF_001194135.2 Octopus bimaculoides
CACATACACTTTCTACGCTTTGACTCTAGCCAGTTGGAGACCTACTTTGCATACACAAACACGTACACACACAGACACAGACTCACACAAGAACCTACTCACAAATACGCACATATTTCCAACGACTTCAACAAAACGGAAAGTGTCGTGTCCTGACATTTTATTTCATCTAGCCAGCTGCGAATTCTGTCTATTTACCTGTCTATATACCTCCCTTTGCGTGTGATTCTTTCTCTTTTTCTTTCTACATTTTCTCCCTCTCTTTACTGAGAATCAGTACATAATGGTTTTCAAATATACAGATAAAAAACGATCAAAATAATAATAAAGAGAAAGAGAAGAAAACCATTTCAAATTAAAGCAAAGCAAATGAAACTAACAGTTGCATCTTATCTGAACAGCTTCGTGTCATAATTAAATGTTATATTTTTCCATCTAATATAAAAAGCAATTTTTCAAAAGCCTCGCTTCGTCTTTGCACAGTATTAAATCCAGCAGACATCTTGTCGTATTCTGTTTATTATTAAAGTTTGCAACTAGTTGCAGAAGCAAGTGGGAAGGGAGGGATTTGAAATGACGATGGTGCTAGTAGTAGTAGGAGGAGGAGGAGGTGGAGGAGAAGCAGCAGCAGCACCAGTAGTGGTGGTGGTTGGAAGCAGTAGCAGTAGCAGCAGTAGTAGTGGTAGTAGTAGTAGTAGTAGTAGTAGTAATAGTAGTAGTGGTAGTAGTAGTAGTAGTAGTAGTAGTAGTTGCAGCAGCAGCAGCAGTAGTGGTGGCAGTGGTGGTAGTGGTGGAGGTGGAGGTGATGATTGATGGAGAGAGTACTAGTAGCAACAGCAGCAGCATTAGTAGAAGTAGTGGTAGCAGCAGCAGCAGCAGCAGCAATAGCGGCGGTGGTGGTGGTGGCTGGAGAGAACTCCAGCAGCAGCAACATTAGTAGTAGTAACATTAGTAGTAGTAGTAGCAGCAGCAGCTTTGTTCAGTGGTTGAATTGTCTTACCTCCCACCATAGAAGCAACTGACCATTAAATCGCCAAAACTTGTTACTTCGAGCAATGTAATGTTCTTGAACCCTCATCATATCTGTTATGGATTAGATGAGCTGTTTCAGAGTTAAATGTCCTCGTTATAGACATAATGACATGGTCGAGGACACGAACTACTAAAACTCTGATCGGTTTTTCTGTTAGGTTTAATTATTTGGCAGTTTATTTATTTTTTAAGCTGCCGGCTCTGGGAGAAGGGCAGTGCTAAAAAGCCGTCGCAGACCCTTCTGGACCTGTGAGACGCCGTCTGCTGCAAAGACATGAACAGGGATGAAATTGTAGGGATACGACCTTCTAGAAAGGAATACCTATGCGTAGTGGCATGTGCAGGACCTATATAGAGATTGGACGCAACAGAGATTATGTGAGCGGTGGAAAAGGCAGAATGGGGAGCAGCACACTTGATTTCAAAATAGAAGGTAAATGAAAGAGGGTGATCGTAGTGACAACGGAAGCAATAATCGTTTTGTGACAGTAGAGAACTTTAGAGAGAACGTGATGGTTGTTGTTGTTCACTCCTGTGGAAACCTAATGAAACCTTTTCTTAAAGGCGTTTCAGCCAAGGCCATCATGTTTCAGATATAGCGTATCAAAGACTACATTATACTTTTCATCTTTCAAGACGTTATGATGTGACTTGAGAGAAATTAGGCTGCTATGTCTTGCATTTACAACGACCACGTAATGACTTTTCTCTGTCTGTCTCTCTGTCTCTCTCTCTCTGTCTCTCTCTCTCTCTCTCTCTCTCTCTCTCTCTCCGCTGTCTAGTGATGATAGTGTTGCTGCTGTTGTATAGAACCGGGTCAGCCGTGATCGAACGAGACTACGCTAAAAATTGTTCCAACCGTGATCATCCACTGGCTTTCCCACCCCCAAAATAGTATATCTAGACGTACGCTTTCCAGACTAACTAATTTTATGTCAAGTTATGTCGTACTGAGGAACCCAGAACAAGGATGAAATGGTACTATATACTATTAACGGAAAGTTTAATAACGGTATTATATGGAAATAACGTATGCTCTTTTCACACTGATAATAGTTTCTCGGCACAGAATAAAATAAAGAAACTTAGAACCGATTTCACTCCCTTAAGTAGAGCTCTTTCTCTCCATCGCTATAAGTAGCAGTTCCCAGTGAGCTAACCATGTATACACACACATATTGCATTGTATTGTATTGTGTTGTATAATTAAATGTTTCTGCTTACAAATTACACACAAACTAGGAAGAACTCAATATCTACAGAAGAGTAAATTTGTTATGAATGTTAACTTTCGCATCTCTGTACTCCGATTTTCATGCTCGAAGCCAAATATATGGAGGTAGTTGCTGATGAGAGCTCTGATATGGATGAATGATATAATAGGAAACTCTCAGTGTATGTATGTGTGTGATTGTGCGTGTGTGTATGTGTGTGTGTATATCTGTGTGTTGTCTGTGCGTGTGTGTGTGTGTGTGCGTATGTGTGTGTTTGAATATCTATGTAGGTAGGTAGGTAGGTAAGTATATTTATGTAAGAATATGCACACATACATAAATACACACGTGTTCAGAGAAATATAGACTTGTATATAGAATATAGACGTTCTAAAAATAATGAACAACTATGTGAGGAAAGCGGAAAGCGTAGTAGTGTTATAGTCTGAACGTAGTTTTGATATGAAACGTTTTATAATAGTAGAGCTGCTGTTTACTTCGACAGTTTAGCCTTGAAAACATCTTTGAAAGAAGTCGTTGACTTTTGTTTCACGACAATCCTCCCGTAGTTGCAGTCACTGTTTATTGTAATTACTTTTGTTGTTGTACACGTATATGTTACTGCTATTGTCGTCGTCGTCGTCGTAAAGTGATAACGCAATGAAACTTATCACGATTAAGCCTTGGATTATTTTTATTAGCCCAACCGATGTGGAAGCTGAGAGCGTGTGACATTCCGATCACGATTACCTGCAAGTTGTTGTTGTTCGTGACGAAAGAGGTAACGGCGAGAAAGTAGGTGTATATCAACTGTTCTGACACGTTGTGTATGTTGAGAAAACACTATTCAAATGAACAACACTATTAAAAGTGAAATACAATTAGATTATACTATTCTCTTTTGTAAATGTCAAATATAGATGATATATCAAGCTGATGCATAATATTACAGTAGTTTTAACGACTCTGCCTTATAGCCAAGAATGGCTGTGTGTTTTAGAAGCGTGCTCCAGCCATGTGGTCTTGGATTCAATCTCACTGAGCGGCACCTTCGACAACTGTCTTCTATGGCCTCAGGGTGATCAAAGCCTTGTGAGCGAATTTGCCAGACGGAATTTGATAGAGACCCGTCATATATATATAAATATGTACACACACACACACACACACA
>NC_068981.1:167888254-167890819 GCF_001194135.2 Octopus bimaculoides
ATATATATATATATATAAGGTTAGAGAATTAAGGTTAAGAAAATGTGTGTTAAACACAGTATCGAAATTTTATTTCAGGGTAAGTCTCAGGTCGTGTGTCTGCGGAGCATGTTTACCACTTATGGCTACCAGGCATCATCAGTGATACTTAGCAAACATCGTTGTAATAATTCCAGGAATTCCAAGATGGGCGTTAGGTATATATTAAAGATAAAAAGAGAAGACGGAATATACCAACAAAAACATTTATATTACAACAACAATTGTTCCATCTTCAAGATACACTGCTCCCTTGTGGTCGTAGAACGATGCAATAACACCAAATGCAATGCACATTGCAAAGAAGAGTCCTCATGTGGGATAATAAGGTTTTTAGCTGGGAGATTTACATTGTCTGCGTGTATAAGTTCTCTGTTTATTTTTTCTTATTCCTTTCTGTTGAAGAGCGTAGGCTCGAAACGTAAAAGACTTGTTCATTTTCCCGAGCGTCAAACTAATACATCTGCTCGTTGTTCATACACCTGTCTTCGTCTTTTGTTTTTTCTTTATAAATTTCAATCACATGCAAGTGTGCGCGCGCGAGCGTGTGTGTTTGTGTACTTGTGTGTTTGTGTACTTGTGTGTTTGTGTCTGTGTTTATACCCCCACATTCGCTTGACAACCGATGTTGGTGTGTTTGCATCCCCGTACTTAGCCAATTCGACGAAAGTGACCGATAGAACAAGTACTGGGATTACAAACAATAAGTCCTGGGGTTGATTTGTTCGACTAAAAAGCCCTTAAGGTGGTGCTCCAGTATGGCCGCAGTCAAATGACTGAACCAAGTAAAAGAATAAAAGAATATATATGTGTATGTAGATATATATATGTGTGTGTGTGTGTGTGTGTGTGTGTGTGTAGGCTTCTTTTAGTTTCCGTGTACCAAATCCACTCACAAGGCTTTGGTCGGTCTAAAGATATAGCAGAAGACACTTGTCAAGGTCTCACACAATGGGAATGAACCCGGAATCATGGGTTGGGAAGCGTACCTCTTACCATTCAGCTACATCTGCACTTATGTGTGTCTGGGGGGAGGGGTGATTTCCCTGCTTTATTAACTTTTTTTCTTAAAACTCATAATTTTTTTTCAATTCAGACTTTTTCACATAAACCTATTTTAAGTTGTGCAGCTAATTTGAATCTCGTGATTCAACACTCTTCATTGTCCGCTGATGAAAATTATGATGATGGTGATGATGATGATGGTAATGACGACGACGACGACGACGACGACGACGACGATGATGATGATGATGATGATGATGATGATGGTGACAACTAACTTTATTACTTCATAACATTCATTTATAGGAATTTTCAATCTATTGTCCAATATTCTCTATTAAGTGATGAGAAGGAGGAGGAGGAGAAAGAGAGTATGATGATGATGATGATGATGATGATGATGATGAAACTGAAAAACTTCTAATTCACTAACTCTAGTATTGTTTTCTCTCTAATTTATTTATTGATTGGTTATTGATTTTTATTTTTATTTTACTTCCTTTCATTTTTCTCATTTCAATATGGCCATCTATTTTTCTGTTTTTGTCTTTTGTTTACTTTGTCTACATTACTTACTCCCCTCACACCGGTCTCTTCTCACCTTTTCTTAATAGTTGTCTCCTTTCAATGACCTTGACAGGTCTGTCTGGCTGTCTGTCTGTCTCTCTTGCTCTCTCTCTCTCTCTCTCTCTCTCTCTCTCTCTCTCTCTCTGTATATATATATATATATATATATATACACACACACATTTTTATCTCAAGCAATTATCTCTTTACCTATCTCGAGGCCAATCATTTTAGTTACATCTTCAGTATTACTATTTGTTTGCGTTCCATGCATATTTTACATTCCTAAGTAATACATAATGTTTCATAACTATTAATCAACCATTTCACTGACAATCCTTACAAATAACCACAAAGCTACTCCTATTTATTGCTTGCTGTGTCACAGTTGTTTCTGCTGTATTTGTAACAAACGCCATCAAATACGAAAGATGACTTTTAATTTTTTTTTTTTACACAGAGATAACACTGATATCTTATTTCTCCGAAATAGTCGGAGGTTCGATGTTAGTTGATCTCCTACTATTGTTCTCTCTTTCATCGCTCTCTCTTTCTACTATTGTTCTCTCTTTCATTTCTTTCATCGCGATTACTTCCGTTGAAAAAGAGGTGACACGGAAACACAGCGATCTTTGATTTCCCGCTAGTTTGTTGTAGTATCCCCTACAAGCTCATAAAATTCGATTAGATTTCAACTACTACTCTTAGTTGTTATTGTTTTTTAGGGAGAAGGCAGACTAGATTATTTTCTGTATGTGACTTCTATTTATTTCATGAATACTCTATTCATCTTTCATATTTCCAAACGAATAAAAACTGCAACTGACCTCGGTGGAATTTGAACTCAGAGCGTAGCAGGACATAATTAGATACTGCAAGACTGACATTGCAGTGATTATGCCGAGTTACCGCCTACTCCTTTATCTTATAAATAATAATATATATATATATATA
>NC_068981.1:167891047-167892861 GCF_001194135.2 Octopus bimaculoides
TATATATACACATACATACATACAGAGAGAGAGAGAGAGAGAGGTAAGGTTATGATATAATTGCTGGCAAAATTTAGTATCGAAATCAAGTATATTTCTATTTTGTAACATCGAAACAGTTTTTATTTCTTTTCTTTTATAAGACACAAAGAGGTCAGTATATGAGTTCATAATCGATTGTATCGATCCAACTACATCAGCATTACTTATTTCATCGTCTTTGATCGGATAATAAAAGTTAAAGGTCGACTTTAGATGGATTTGAACTCGAAAGATTAGAAAGGTCCAAACTAAATATTGTATGTTATTTAATTCGTTACCCTGCCATTCCTGTTAATTTGCGGCATTATAATACCATATAAAGTTGATGTATAACTTTTGTCGACAGTTACAAATTGTTAGCGGGAAGGAGTTATTTTTCCATTGAAGTCAAGTATATATTTTATAGAAACTCCTACCTCCGAGCAATAAATACAATGTGGATTTGGACTCAGAACATAAAACGGACGCCATTAAATACGGCAATCTGACAGTGCAGACTATTCTTCTTAGAGTTAGTTATATCGCGTTTAAACGCGATATAATTAAGTCTTAGTACTTTTCTAATTCATGTATATAATGTAATTCTGTTTATTTCTGTTCAAAACTGTAAACTATCAAATCCACCTTTAATATATAAAGTAATTGAAGCGGCGAGCTGGCAAAATCATTAGTACGTCCGGTAAGATGTTTAGCGGCATTTCGTCCGTTTGTACGTTCTGAGTCCAAATTCCACCGAGGTTGACTTTGCCGTTCATCCCTCGGAGTCGATAAAATAAGTACCACTGGGGTCGATGCAATCAATTTACCCTCTGCCCTGAAATTTCTGGCCTTGTGCCAAAATTTGAAACTAATACATAGAGTATATGCAAGAGTAAAAGTGCGTCGCTTCGTCTCCTTAAGGAAGGCTTCATTTCGCGTTCTTCCACGTTCCTCCACGTTCCTCCACGTTACTCAACTGTAGTGACGACATGAGCCAGCTGTTGCTGCTGCTGCCGTCTCTCCTTCCAGCTGTCACATCACAGATGCGCTGCTGAGGTTGTGTAGCACCTAAAGCGATTAGCAAAAGCATGACACATGTTACTAAGCGACATTCGCCCTCGAGTGACAAGTTAACCGTACTATAATGCGAGCGTGATGAAGTATGTCAAGACAGACTAAATATAATTGTGATACCACACTCTGCACTAAGATCATATGTGAATCGAAAAGTTAGTCTGCTTTCGGAGTATTTCGCTGCTTTGTTGTTTTGCCAGAAAGTTGTCAATTAATTCACAATGATTGTCTATTCATATGTTGTTCAATCGCTACATAGCTGTACTAAAGGGGATGAAGAAGTGGGATACTTTGAAATTGACGATTAATTAGACCGAACTGGAGCTGAGTTATTCATACAGAGTATTATACAGCTCTTACCTAACACCTTATTGTTTTCTTAACCATCACCTTTGCGTAGTGTTTATTTCCAGTGTTGAAAACACTGTAATTTACAATTCACCATTTATTATATAAAATATAGGTGCAAGCGTGACTGTGCAGTTAAGAAGCTCGCTTTTGCAACCACGTTGTTTTGGGTGCAATCCCGCTGCGCGGTAGTTTGGGCAGGTGTCTTCCACAAAAAGCCCCGAACCAACAGATGCTTTGTGAGTGAATTTGTAACGTAGAGACTGAGAGAAAGCCCATCGTGCATGTATATATATATATATATATATATATATATATATATATCATATGATATAATCTAATATTATATTGTATTATATTATATTATATAT
>NC_068981.1:167893346-167895958 GCF_001194135.2 Octopus bimaculoides
ATATATATACATATATATATGATTGATCGCTAGCCACTAACCCTTTTTTAAATTTTTTGTTTCTGTTTATTTCTGTGTTCCTTTCTGTTGAAGAGCGTAGGCTCGAAACATAAAAGACTTTCTCACTTCCTGAGCGTTAAACTAATACATCTGTTTGTTGTTTACACACCCGTCTTCGTCTTTTGTTTTGTTCATTTTTTTATAAATTCCAACTATATATATATATTATGTAATTTAATAAATATATATAAACACACACACACATATATATAAAATTATATCATATACGCTCATATGTATGTATGTATGTATGTATGTATGTGTGTAAGTGTATGTGCTTGTTTGTTTACATCCTTGTAACTTAGTGGATCAGCAAAAGAAACCGATAGAATATGTACCAAACTTTAAAAAGATATAAGTGTCAGGGTCGAGTAGTTCGACTAACTTCTTCAAGGCGTAGTCCCAGCATAGCTGCAATCCAATGACTGGAATGAATAATAGATAAATTATAAAACATTTCGAAAAATAAAGAGTAAAGGCGTGCAGTTTAATGGTGAAGTTGTTCGGCTGAAGAACATAAGACCGCCGACTGAATACCTAGAACGAGCGTTACATTGTGTCCTTAAGCAAGGCAATTCATTACTCGGTATTCCAGTTTGCTCAACTATAAGTACCATCCTGCTGCTGATGTAGTTCTCTCTTCTCCCATATCATAGATGCACCGCTGAATCATTAGTGCGAAGTCCGAGAGGTTGTATGCGTCAGCAACTTTTTGTTATATATATTTGTGTGCAATCTATTTGAACCCACAAGCAGTTATTCATGTATTCCATAGGCCCAGATCAACCATTACGAGGCGGATATGTGATCAGAGATATTCCAATAATGATTGGCTGTCTTTTTGCATGCATTGTGCATCTAGCGTATCCTCTCCTTTAAGACGACAAGGAGTGACGCTAGCTTTTTAGGATAAACGTTTTATAATATAAAGTTTGCCTTTAAAGTTTTAAAATTGTTATCTTCTTAATGCTGCTATTAGTTGCTAGCATTTGCTTCCTGTTCTCTCTCCCGCATTTTTCTTGAAAGCTATAACTAATAAATAAATAAATAAAATACTAAGTGGAACGCATATTTCGTCTGGTGTATGAATAATTGACATTTTGATTAAACATCAGATGAACTAAATGAAAAATGCATAAGAAATTTGTAGCTTTTATTCTTCAGAGAATTAAAATCTACATTGGAGAAAGCCAGCTGTATTATAAATAGGATATCAATGCTAATTATATTGGAATTATTTTCTTAAGATTTTTATTATTATTTTTGTTATTGATGCTTGCCTAGGTTAGACAACTGACTATAATGAGAAAACTAAACATATAATTTCTTGCTGATCGCGAATTTCAAACCTAAATTGCTGGGATTTATGCT
Organism: Octopus bimaculoides; assembly: GCF_001194135.2. Taxonomy (NCBI): domain Eukaryota; kingdom Metazoa; phylum Mollusca; class Cephalopoda; order Octopoda; family Octopodidae; genus Octopus; species Octopus bimaculoides. Next base: position 167,894,778 of record NC_068981.1, read on the forward strand.
ACAACTCGGTTTATGAAAATATTGCATAATGTCCTCTCTGCAGAAAGAAAGTAATAATGTTAAAGATGTATTATCAGAATAATAAGCGAAATAAGGCTTCTCCGTACAAAGGGGCTATACTTAATTGGAAAATACTTTCAGCGGCCATGTTGATTTATTATAACTATTATTATTATTATTATTATTATTATTATTATTATTATTATTATTATTGCTACTACTACTACTTCTACTACTACTACTATTAGTGGTTGAATACACGTTTAAACTCGCTGATGTAAAAGTAAAACTTGAAAAATGAAATAAACAGCAACGAAAATACACAGATTCGTATCTGTTTATCTCAAAGGAGTCATTTTTGCGGGTTCGTTCAGCAATGTATTTAGTTAACATGCAGAACCACCGGGAATACTATTCAACGAATGAATTTTACTGATATACCTCAATGCATTCATACAATCCAGTAAAGGTGTAAGCTCCGTTAACCTAAATCTCTCACCTTATTTCGATTTTCGATGGAAAACATTTCGCTTCATTTACGCTGCTAATGTCAAATTTCCATTTACCTTCATATATGAATGATTGTGTGCTTAAAAAATTGGCTTCGTAATCGTGTTGTATCGGGTTCTGTCCCACTAGGTGGCACCTTGGGCAAGTCTCTTCTTCTATAACCTTGGGTTGATCTGGGTCGACTAATGCCTTGTAATTTAATTTGTTAGACGGAAACTGTGTGGAATCCCGGTATATATATATATACATGTGTGTGTGCGCGTTTGTGTATGTGCGCGTATCTTTGTTTTTTGTCGACCACCCCAATACTTGATAGCCGGTGTTGGTTTCTTTACATTCCTGTAACTTACCGGTTCGATAAAAGAAGATAACAGAGTAATTACCAAACTTTACAAGATAAGTACTGGGATCGATTTGATCAACTAAATCTTGGAGGCAGTGCCCCAGCTTGGCCGCAGTCCATGAGTGAAACAAGTGAACGAAAGACCAAGACTAAAAATATGAGTATACGTATATATGCATGTATACTTATTTGTGCGTATATAATAATAATAATAATAATATATGCTGGGGTGACAAACACAGACACACAAACATATACATACATACATATATATATATATATAAAGTGTAGTATATTGCCACTTAAGTGTGGCTGACCCCTAGGGGTG
>NC_068981.1:167897323-167897732 GCF_001194135.2 Octopus bimaculoides
CTTCAGAAACTAGAGCAAAGCACAGTCCCAGTCGACAGAGAGACCTCGTAAAAACGACAAACAATGAAAACTGTAGAATTGTGTAATAAGATGTAATTCTGTTAAGATTGATATAAATGAATGTATTTCATAGTTTTATTGTGTTTGAGAGGAAGAGTGAGTTATCAGAAAAATCTAAAACATTACTTATGTATCAAAATTATATGTGCGTATATGGAAATTATATCTGATATTCGAAATGCGAAGTGTACGATCGGTTATCTTCGTGACACTGCTGACATTTCATTAAAAACTTAATAAACTAAAGAGCAACAGTCAAACATTAATGAACTATTATATAAATTTATACACAAACACAAACACATACAGTGTATGTACATGTATAAACATATATATATATATATATATA
>NC_068981.1:167898389-167899661 GCF_001194135.2 Octopus bimaculoides
ATATATATATATATATATATATATACATATATACATACACACATGCATACGTATATACATACGTACATACGTATGTATGTGTGTGTGTGTGCTTGTGTTATGTGCATGTTTGCGCGCGCGTGTGTGTGTATAACCATGCTTCCTCGATTCTCTTTTTATTCAGGTGACGTAACATGTCCGCTAATCAAGCGAATACCGTAAAGTACAGATAAGCACCCTTTCCGCTAGTATGAATTCACTCGCGTCTCTTCTTTTCTGTCGCTAATATTCTTATAAAAGAAAAATAAGGCATGAATGTCATACAATCTCATTATTTCATAAATATATCTGAGCTCTTGTACTTATATAAGGTATTGATTTCTAACATAGACGTGCGGTTGTAACGTTTCTGAAGGAGTATATTCAATCGTATCGAGACCAATATTTTACTAGCACTCATTAGGATTTCAACTCAAAACGCTAAGGGCCCTTGGATGCTGCCGACCCACTGTCCGTTACGTATATGATGTGATATCATGCTATCTTCATCTCTATGCATTCCACGCAATACACAGCATCCGACAAATGTTTCAATTTCTTTCGGTCTCTGAGGCGTGATGAGAAAACAGATGTAGGTCAACATCAACAATGCAACAATCATTCATCGCACTTACGATGAGTGACAATGCTTGTCATATTGATTTCTGAATTAAACATGAGAGAAACAGAGAGATGTGTGAGATGGTGTAATGATCACATCTTTCTCGTGGGAATTAATATTCTATACATGAAGTTTGTGCTGAAGTTTATGGAAATAAACACTGAATCACAAACTCGATTCGCTGGGAACGTTTGTATTTTGAGCTATTTGCTATGATTCCATTGTCTAGCCAACAATATGCACTTATACACGATAGTATTATCGCACTGAATAAATAAGTTTGTTCCAGACAAAGCCATTTTCGCTTCTGCTTCTCGTGTATTATATTTCTTCACTTTGGGATATGTTCACAGAATAAAATCGTCATCATTTTCTGAAAGATGTCTCATATTTAAATTTTTACCACTGTAACCTATGTGGTAAGAAACCACAGGTGCGGTGGTATGCTAAGAAGTTTACTTCCCAACCACACGGTTCTGGGTTCAGTCTCACTGCATAGTACCTTGGGCAAGTGACTTCTGCTTTAGTTCAGGGCTGACAAAAGCCCTTGGTGGATTTGAATGACGGAAGCTGAAAGGAGCTCGTTGGTTTTTGTGTGTGTGTGTGTGTGTTTGTGTGTGTGTGTGTGTGTG
>NC_068981.1:167900201-167901269 GCF_001194135.2 Octopus bimaculoides
CGTAAATGGTCGAAATATCCTCCTTCAACATGAGAACATTCATCAAACATCCCAGAACACTGTGACGCACAATACATTATTCACAGTACCTGTAAAAAACAGTTAATTTTAAAAGTGTTTACCTACTTTTGGCCCACCCTGTATATACATACATATATACATACACGTATGCGTGTGTGTGTGTGTGTGTGTGTCTCTCTTTGTGTCTGTGTTTGTCCCCCACCACTGTTTGACAACCGGTGTTGGTCTGTTTACGTCCCCGTAAGCCAGCGGTTCGGCAAAAGAGAGCGACAACATAAGTACCAGGATTTACAAAATAAGTGATAAGTACTGGGCTCGATTCATTCAGCTAAAAGTTATTCAAGGCGGAGCCCCAGCATGGCCGGAGGCTAATGACTGAAACAGAGAGAAGGTAACGACAAAAGAAGAAGGAAAAGACAAACTCTAGTATGTCGTCCTACATATCCAACCAGAAAAAGGGAACGATAACGGCAGCTGGACTACCTTTGATTATGTCTGTCTACTCGATCAGGGTTGGCCTAGGATTAAATAGCAACAACAGCTCTCATTTGTTTAAGGACATTTTACTAATATTTTCCATTCATAAAAGGATAATTGTTTATCTTGAGACATTGTTTGTCGTCCGCAACTTGCTACCAATAGATAATGCGAGGGCATACCTGTAGTTCTTGTAAACAGTCTGCTAATTGGGTGTTCTATTTATATTAGTGTTGGCTAGTATTTGCTTGCTTTGTTTTACTCTCTCTCTCTCTCTCTCACACACACACACACACACATATATATATATATATACATATCCATGCATACATATGCATTTTTATATATGTATATACTCTATTTGCATACATATAAATATATATATTATGTGTGTATCTATAAATATATATATACACACACACACACATACAATACATTCATACATACATACAGACAGACTCATATACAAAGAAATACATGTATGCGTATGTGCACTAACAATGGATGCAAATATATATCTATATGTATACTATATATATACATATATGCGTGTGTGGGGTGTTATCTATC
>NC_068981.1:167901804-167907306 GCF_001194135.2 Octopus bimaculoides
TATACATATATAGTATACGTATAGATATATATTTGCTTCCAATGTTAGTGCACATACGCAGCATACATCTATTTCTCCCTCTCTCTCTCTCTCTCTCTCTCTCTCTCTCTCTAAACATATATATGTATGTATGTATTAACTATGTGCGCACTGCATATTTGATACTACTACACGTGTAATTCTTGCAGTTAGTGCACATGTTCACGGTCCGAATATGAAGGCGGGCGAAATACCGCTAATCATTTTACCCGGGGTAGGTGGGGTACCTTATGATTCTCCCTACTCGCCGCCTTCTTTTCAGTAAGTTATATTCAAATTTTGGCACAGCACAAGGCCAACAACTCCCGGTGCTAGACGGGTAATTAATTTATCGACTCGAAGGGATGAACGGCAAAGTCGACCTCGGCAGAATTTAAACTCAGAACATGAAGACGGTTAGATGCCGCTAAGCATTTTGCCTAGCGTGCTACCGGTTCTGCCAGCTTGTCGCCTTATTTTAAGTAAATATTATTGGTTTCAAATTTTGGCAGCGATAAATATTCAAGTGATACTTATTTTATCGAACTCCGAAAGGGAGACAGGCACAGTCGACCTCTACGGAATTTGAATTCAGATCATAAGAAATGCCGCTAAGCATTTTTTTCCCCCGGCGTGCTAAAGTTGCTGTCAACTTGCCGCCTTATGCGTCCTTCTATGTTGACAATTATAGAACTTAGCAAAAGTAAATTCACTTCGTCTTACTTTTAACTTTAAGAGAGTCTCAAATAAAAAGACTTACCGAATATAAAATAAATCTCCGAAAAATATTCCAAAATCTATTTCCTTTTTCATGATTAGTAATAAATTGTGAGAGTTTATTTATTTGTTTACCTCTGACGTCTCCGATACGAAACGTCGTAAGAAAATCAGTACTGGCTATTATTTCTATGGAAAATCTGTAGGGATGACCTTAAGACGTTAGTAAATGTAAACAGTTGTATTTTATCTAGAAACTGAGATTCCAGTAAATCTAAGGTCATATATGGTACTTAGAATGCTTTCAAAACTTACCATCAAAATGTTTAGGCAGAAGCATGTCTCATTGAATAAATGCAACGAACGGAATTTCGTAATGTCATTTATATGTAGATGATTTATTGGACATCTAATATAACTCTTGAACCAGTCGGGTTCAAGAGGGACTATTTAAGGTATCAGTTTTTGCTGGTAAAAATAAAAACAACGATTGATTAATTATGAAATGCTCCCCTTCATTGTTGCAACTCGGAATATTGCCTCCTGTGTTATAACTGGACACATCATGCTTTAGATGGTGTACGCTGATGTATGTGTATATGTGTTGTATGATTTAGTTGCTTAAAAATACTGTCGTTGTTTCCTCTCACTCCTTGTTTCTCTTCCTTTCTCTCTTTCACTTACTCTCACTCACACAAACACACACACTCTTTTAATTTCTTTAATTTCTTTCTCTTTTATGTTTTATCTCTTTCTTTCTGTCTTTCCCTCCCTCTCTCTTCCCCTTTGCATATCTCGTTCTCTTTCATCGCGTAGAAATGTCCTTTTTGTCTTTCACTCGAGCGTAAATGGTTAAGCTCTCTCCGGCATGTCACAAAATACACGGAAACCACATTGTCAAAACAAGAGAACCAGGCAAGATTACAATTTGCTTGTTCTTTCACGAGTAATTAATTAACCATTCTACTTGAACGTTTAATTCCACCAGAGTCACTGAAAAAGTAAAAGCAGTATACTAAGGTCATTTCAAATGACACACAAAATTCTTCTTTACCAAAACTAGTACCGCACCTACAAAAACGAAATAAAAGCCGTTTTCTTGCTGTCCACAATGTATTATATAACAATGCTCTTTCTCTCTCTCTCTCCCTCTCTCTCAGCTCTCTTTCTCACTCTCTCTCACTCTCTCTCAGCTCTCTCACTCTCTCTCTCTCTCTCTCTCTCTCTCTCACTCTCTCTCCCTCTCTCTCAGCTCTCTCTCTCTCTCACTCTCTCTCCCTCTCTATTTTTCGTAAATAGTTATAAAGACCAGTTCTTTCTTTGACTGTCTACTTCAGTTCAGTTCATAGACAATCTGAACAGCAATAGGCAATGTTCGATCTATGCTTTCACAAGGCTACATTAAAACTAAATTATCTTCTTTTTCACTAACAGAAGCTTGCAATGAAGTTAGTTCAGTTGCCAGTAGGTTCTTGATTTTTTTTATTATTGTGCTGTTCTTTTTACTTTCTTCTTTCGGTGATGTCATTAGATTTTTCTCGTCTCTGTACATTCCGTGCGTTTTTACCTCAGTGTTTTTCTAAACTGCTGCTGCTACTACTACTACTACTACTACTAATGATAATAATAATAATAATAATAATAATAATAATAATAATAATAATAATAATAATAATAATAATAATAATGATAATAACGATGATAATAACGATGATGATTTCTTTATTCGCCACTAGGGCCTACGTAAAAAAAAAGGTACAAAAGACATTGATACAAAGACAAGAAAAACACAGGGGAATTTGTGTACACAGATATACAATAACAGGGTAACGAGGAAATTTTAACAATGAATAATTCCCCAAAAGGGAAGAGGCTTCTGATGGTTGCTCCTGAAATCCCCACGAAGCCACGGTCACCTTGATCACGAGGGCAAGTATCTCTTCTCCTCAATCCCTCAATATACAATTCCATACTCAGAGCAGGACCGTCCATTTGGACCATCCTTGCCAATCATCAGCCTTTCAACATATTTCATGTGAGGCAGCACTTCCATTTCCATTTTCATTTTCTTTTGAAATGAAACTTGAAAAACTTGATGGGGAAACTTGACCAAAGCGGAACGTGTCTGTTTTCAGCCCTTTCAGTCGGATCTGCCACACAGCGGATTTCGCTATGGCCAACCAAACAGATAAGTACCCTCTGTCATTTCCAGTCAAAAGAAGGCAGCAGGATGATCTTTTCGATGGTCTCGACCGATAGCCGGATCCCTCCTACTGTAGGTGTTCGACATAACTCCGCAATCTACAATGCTCGGGCACTGGACGTGTACGTACAGTTTCGTCGCTCTGCTCGCACCTCATTAGGCCCAGCTGACGGTACTTCCATGCCAGAAGTGTTTCCCCACCTTCCCGGTTGTCATGGCAAGCATAGGTTTCCGGAAATTATCCATGAACCCCGGTCCGAAAGTCAGAAGAGCTGTGGAAAAGCAAGTCTGATAATCAACGACTACATTTGTTCATCGACAAGGAAACGCTGGAAACGTCGTAGTCTCAGCGTATGTCTGCGCATCATCGGTGATGGCCTGCCAAATCCTCCACTCAGTGAGTGTTGACAGTGGGACATGTCCCTTCTACAGACACGGAAGAGCAGTAAATCCAGTCCAGCGAGGCAAAGCAGACATTAGTCACCTTTGGGCAACATTTCAGGCATAGTTTTCTTTTCATTCAATTTTATGTGAAATTGGCCACCCTACTCGTCACCTCATCCCAGTTTTTCTCCACTAACAGATCGGAACGAAACTAAACCTTGAACGATTTCACCGGTCCGTCCATCAAACGACCTAGTTGGACCTCTTTCTCTGGATGCCGGACTTCAGGTCCACTGACTTTTTGTGGCTAATTTTCGCTCCTATTGACGTATCGTAGACTAGTGCCGATCACCTCGATATGCTTGATATTTAACACTATGACGCTAGAGTTGTCTGCATATGCTAGCACAGAGATGTTTTTCTATAATATGATATAGTCTTTTAAAGAAATTATATTGTTCTTTCAAGTTTCAAATCTAGTTATGACTTTGTTATTTCAGACGGATTATAAAGAAAACCATATTCTTGTTATGCATGCATACATAGCCCATGTGTGTGTGTGTGTGTGTGTGTGTGTCTGTGTGTGTGTGCGTGTGTGTGTCTGTGTGTGTGTATGTGTGTGCGTGTGTGTGTGTGTGTGTGTGTGTGTGTGTGTGTGTGTGTGTGTGTGTGTGTGTGTGTAAGGGAACTAGCTCAAAGTGACCAGTGGAATCTGAACATCGACACAAACATTAAATAATACAACGGAAACAGCTGCCTTTCTTATTTCTAAACGAAATGGAAACGATTCCGCACAAGTGTGTCGGCGATTGAAGAATGTTGTCGTGTCGGAAAAACGTTAAGTGACGCCAAAGCATACTTATCAAAGAATGGGAGAATAATATTTCTAAGCACGCCAAAGAAATTGCAAGGAGATACTAGGAAAAAAAAAACTGTTATCTACCAATGCATTTCATCAAAAACTAGGTGACTGGATAACATACAATATAAATTAATAAATTAATACAATACTATCTTCGATTCTAGAGAACGTAAAAACAGTCGTCTGGTAGAATTGAGTCTAAATGAGAAAGGCAGATAATTTCAAGAATGAAGAATTTTCCATAACTGAGCTGCCATTAGCAAAATGACAGTCTGATTAACCGGGAAGAGGACAACTGTGAACAAATGTTTCAATACCTTAGTTGTACCACATAGGCCCCAGTGAAACCATAAAACCAATGTAGAAATATATAAAAACAAGCTAAGATCATTTATAGCCTAAGATAATTTGCATAATTTGAACAAAAGTGAGCCAACAGAAATAGTTCCGAGTGACCAATGGCACGGATTTTAACAACGTAGGCGAATAAAGATTTATTAAATAATATACAATTTAACTTCTGGAGATGTTAAGACAATCGATTAATGACAGTTGGGATTAACTTCGAATGAGAAGGGGAGATAATTCAAAACATCCCATTAAGGAAAACAATATATAGATAGCTAATATATATATATATATGTGTGTGTGTGTGTGTGTGTGTAAATGAAAATGTGTATATGTAGATGCATCAAACATGCTCTTCATTCCTATACGATCTACTTTTCTAAGGCATTGCATTCATATTGCTTTCCTTTTAATGTCATCGGAAAGTATATATAATACGCGCAAGTTTCTTTCTCTCTTTCTCTTTCTCTCTTGCTCTCTCTCTCTCTCTCAGTCTCCTCTTCTTTCTCTGTCTCTATCACTTTCGCTCTCCCTTTGTCTCCCCTTCTCTCGCTCTCTCCCTTCATACAAACTCATTTCTATATCTGTCTTTCAGTCTTCCCCCTTCTTTTTCACGTACAGTATTTTTTCTTTTATCTCAATCCACTCCTTACTATCATTCTGCCTTTCATCTTTTGAATTATACATACATACATACATACATGCATACATACATACATACATACATACACAAACACACAAACACACACGCCTAGGCACAAACACATATACATACAGGCTTATATATATATATACATACATATATATACATATATATATGTATATATACTTATATATATAAACACACACATACATATTATATAGTGTTTATAGGTATATACATATACACAAACATACATAAATATACATGCGTAAATGTGTGTCTGTGTATTTATATATATATATATATATATATATATATATATATATA
>NC_068981.1:167907316-167907784 GCF_001194135.2 Octopus bimaculoides
ATATATATATATATATATATATATATATATATATATATACTCGCACACATGTATATACATCTACATATATGCATGTGTGTGTGTGCGTGCGCGTGTTTGTATGTATATTTGTATGAATCACAGGTACAAGGAAAATAACAAAAACAAGAAAACAGTACATAAAAAGAGACCGATCGCTGTAGGAGGTCGGTTTAATGATTCTCAGATATATCGATTACCTACATGTTTTTCCGCCACGCCATTCACTTCCACGTATACAGTTCAACACGCACGCAGAACGACAAAGTGTTTGACTCGCTTACTTACATATCGAATTTTATTTAAGTGATACAAGAAGTTAGTTTGAATTCAAATGCTAAATAAGATCAATACACTTTGTTGTGTGTTTGCCTGTATATGCAAGAATGGGTGTTTATACGTATATTTATAGGTATATATGCATCTATTTGTATATATATATATATATAT
>NC_068981.1:167908607-167913922 GCF_001194135.2 Octopus bimaculoides
TATATATATATATATATATATATATATATATATATATATCGGAATACAGTGATACAGTGTCTGCAAGTGGATGAGTACTTCATATTCCCCCCCGTTTTCTTATTGCTGTATACTGTATATCTATCTATATATATATATATATATATATATATATAGACACACACGGATGCTCCAACACGATTTCCACGGATGACATCACAAGGTGTTATTAGTCGAAACAAGAACACCTCCCGTGTGATTTTCAGTTCTGGTAGGACCTACAGCCTTTTGCCAAGATGTCTGTACACAAACGCGCGCGCGCGCAAACCCAGATACCCATATGTATATATGTATGTATATATTTATTCATTTGTGCATATACGTTTCTATATGCATATGTGTATATTGCATATATAATTATGTGTATATTATTCAATAAGTACAAAAAGACAACATATGAAAAAAAAATGTTTTAACGAATGTTTTATTTGTTCAACGCTCACAAAGAAGTGAAAGTAACACGGTGTTTCGGATTCTAGTCCTTCATCAGAAAAGATCAAATCGTAAGAATAGGTCGTGGGAAAAATTAAAAGATTGACGAAAGATGGTTGGAAAAAAAGAGAAAAATACTTCCATAATGGAAAGTGCGACAAACATCTTGCAGTTATCTTGTAACCCTCACTGACTTTTTTCTTGCGCTTCTTTTACGTTTTTTAGTCTTCATATAATGTTGTCTTCCTGTCATTTATTTTAATTAATGTTTTATCTGTATATAGATAAACGGTTTTCAGTGTTTAGGCGGAAATTGTTTCCAGTTCTGTTTCCTCTTTTGTTTTTCTGTCTGTACCCACTGCAATGGTCTTCTTTTCTCGTATTTTTATCTTTCCTTTATTACTTTCTACGGACATTATACTTGTTTCATAAATTCCAGACTTTTCACCAAGTTATCATTTTATATTTTTATATCTTTCACTATTCATACAATTCTTCTATCAGTGGGTTTTTTTCTTAAATACCACATTTCTCTTATCCTCCCTTTCAGCTCACACTCGCGCTTGTCACCCCCTGTTCCACTCTCACACACGATACGATAACACCTACTCATCGTCCTCCCACATCCACTCTCTCTCTCTCCCACACCACTACACTGCACAGCTATACGTGTTGCACGAAACCACACGCACCTCATACTACACACACATCACTATGTCAATTTTTATACATATATGTACATATACACATATATACATATATAATCGCACACACACACACAAACACATATGTATGCATATATAAGCATATATATATAACTGTAATTATGTATATATTTACATATATAATTATGCATGTATGTGTGTGTGTGTGTGTGTGTGTGTGTGTGTGTGTGTGTGTGTGTGTGTGTGTGTGTGTGTTAAGAAGAAGGTACTCAAGATTTTGGATAGAAATTATCTACTTAGCGCTTTATCTCTTTTGAGAGATTCGTCCTGTATGAGTTATTTATAGAAAATTCTTGCCTTTTATATATGTATTAGTTGAAAAAGATCTGGAGCTGAATTGGGAAGAGGATCTTCTTTGTTATTTTGAATCTATATGTGTATGTATATATACACCTATATATATATATATGTGTGTGTGTGTATATATATATATATATATATATATACCTAGTGCATTGCAACTCCAGAAAATGGTATTATTAGTGACAGCTAGGATACCTAGGAAGGTTTTGGGATCTTTTCAATCTCAGTCACAGATTTTTTAATTAATTTTTTTTTAACTAAACAGTTTGACACTTCGGATACTGGTTGAATGTGTCACGTAGAACACAATTTACTCATAACGTTTTTGACAAAATTTTGCATTTTAGAAGTTATTTCATGTTAAAGTTGTCGTGTGTGGGTAATTTTAACCAATCAATGACGTGCATTCAGCTGAAGAAAGTTACTGCTGTTTGCGAAGGTAATGGAAGAACAACAGCATCTGGGTCATTTGTTTTGGGATACTGCATACATATATGTACGTAAATACACAGACACATTTTTATACATATATACACACATCCACCAATACATACACACACATGCAACTTTTAATAATAATAATAATAATAATAATAATAATAATAATAATAATAATAATAATAATAATAATAATAATAATAATGATAATAATAATAATAATGATAATAATAATAATAATAATAATAATAATAATAATAATAATAATAATAATAATAATAATAATGGCTGACGATATGTGCATCTCTGATCGGTATAAAAGATGGGCTACAGAAAATATTCTGCTTAATACCACAGATTTGCTTGTCAGTTGTTTGACCTTAACCAGTTGAGCATGTCCCTTAGTGGCTGATAATATGTGCATCTCTGGTTACGAGTAGAAGTAGTGAGAGAGCATCATAGCCATGTGTTGAGAGGAATTGTTTAGAGTTTGAATAATTCACCTTTGGAAACATGGGTGTTTTGCTCAACACCATTAAACAAACTTTATTCAGGGACCTTTTGGGCGGGATGGGCCACTCGACCTGAAGAAAATTCTAACTGGGCCCCACCTGCGAAGTCATGGGCTGTTTATCTTGATATGAGATCACCATGTCGCGTACATATGGTTGTGATGCATGTGCCTGGTGTACCCTTATCAGACGGGTAGTCATGATGGGTATAATGGGTTTCGTATATTTTACCCCAGTGTCACTTTGATGGCATGCACTGCTCTCTCACTCAATAATAATAATAATAATAATAATAATAATAATAATAATAATAATAATAATAATAATATTTTTTCTAAATTTTGGTGCAATACCAGTTATGTTGAAGGGAAGGGCAAATCGATTACTTGACCGATACTTTGTTTTATTGATACCGAAAGGATAAAAAGTAATCTGATCTCGGCGGAATATGAACTCAAGGATAAATGACAAAGATGACCTCTTCGAAATATACACGCTAAAGTGCGATGTAGAGTGGTAAACTGAATATTGTACACAACAAATTTTACCTATTTATCTTTCATACAACTACACATATTCCCCCATACCTACAAATATACATTTACTCTGGGAGGACTATTTTTCGTGAAACGGATCTATATGAAGATACGTAATTATATTTGTTTACTTTTCCATAGCTAAGGCTTTCAAATAATTAATTCTACAGAGTTGTCTACTTTACACATGTTTCAGGTATTTTGAATTATACTATGTTTTAAGTTCAAAACCCACTTAGACTCCCTTTGCGTTTCATCTATTAATGGTCAAGATAAGTAGCGAGATGGATGGTATTTGATTGTTTTCTTCAAGACAAGACCGAGAGAAGATGAGAGAGAACACAGCGAGATAGATAGATAGATAGATAGATAGATAGATAGATAGATAGATAGATAGATAGATAGATAGATAGATAGATAGATAGATAGGTAGATAGGCAGACAGGCAGACAGACGACAGGCAGAAAATTAAACAACTTTAAATATTGAACTGATTGTATCGAAAATTTATACCAGTTAACACCACTGTACGGATATATATGCAACAGCATGTACTTCCGTGTATGTATATGTGTGTGTGTGTATATATATATATATATATATATATATATATATATATATATATTCCCCATACCTATATATACATATATACCTACAAATACATATATCTACAAATGCATATATATTTATATATATATATATAAACACACATGCATACATGCGTACATACATACATACAAGCATACATGCATACATACATACATACATACATACATGCATACATGCATATATTTGTGTGTTAATTGGTGCATATCTTCAATAGAATCAGTTTAATGTCTAATAGTGTGTAATTATCAGGTAAAACTGATGAGTGTGCTCTGTCGTATGTATTGGTTTCACATACATTTTACATCTAAGAGAAAGCGGGAAGAAACGAAGAAAAATTAGGCAGACGATATAGGGAAGCGGTAGTAAAATGCAAAAGTAATACATACAACAGCACACGCTCATTAGTCTTTGCTGATAATTAAACTCAACTCAGACATTAAACTTATTCTAACAAAGCTTTATAGCAATTAACATCATTACACTGATTGCTTTAATAAATTTTTAGCAGTAATTAGTAAGCTGCTCTTCTTTAGTTCCTCCCACTAAAATAGAAGGATATCCCCACCAATAGTGGGCATTTGATTACTAAACAATCTGTGTTCCTCTTTGAATGCTAATTTCACATAAGATAATGAATGATAGCTGTTTACAAGGCTCCACTCACATCATTAATCGTTCCCAATCACCAGCTTTGTAAATGTATCACACAAGAATAACTGAATGGATCTCAGTGTAATTTCGACACGTTTCCACTTGTTCGATCAACATAATTATCATCTCATCAAATAAAACAGAATGTGATTGAGTATTTCACAGTCCGTTGTACTCTTAACCCTTTGCCTGTCTAAAACATTTTAATAAGGTTGTCCTACACGTCAATGCTTGTTACATACGTTCTCAGTAAGTCCAAAGTTATTCTGATGGTTGAAAGAAAACAGATATTCAAAAGCTACTTACTTCATGGTAACGAAATAACTTATTTTATTGACTCCATGAAAAATATAAAAAGCAATGCTTATCTCTGTAGAATTTAAACTCAGAGCGGTGTGAACCAGAACAAATACTGCAAGACATTTTGTCCCAGGTTCAAATGCTTCTGTCATTTCGCCTCGTGCTTGCTAAATTTGGTAGATATTAAATCAACTGACGGAGAAAGCCTCTACAATGTTCTTGAAATACAATTAAATCTCCCTCCAATAAAATTCTATAGATTTGGAAAATTAAGGATACATTTCATGATATACTCCGGGATTTACTAAATTTGAAGTTTCGAAGAAACGAAAAAGCATTGTCATCAATACTGGAGTGTCTTTGGTCATAGGTCTGCTGGTTCATTACTGATCTGAAGCTAAGCAACAACAACTTTGACATCCAACACTATCTTTATTATCCAGTAAATTATGAAAATATTTTGATAATTGAAATTGAGAATGCGAACTGGTTAGCAGCAATTTAATTAACAACCATTAAATTTAACCTCATGTCTGTGTATACAACAAGATCTTGCGTAGGAGATGAAATTCCCTTTCCATCTATTACGCAATTATCTGAAACTCATGTTTTAAATGCATTCGAAATATCATTGCTTGTTTTGGTTTTATTATTATAGATTATACGATTCTTTGTCAGTACAAGCTGTTATAGTATTCATATATACTCCTGGGAGATGTTACATATATGTATATTCACAATATATATATATATATATATATATATATATA
>NC_068981.1:167914232-167916275 GCF_001194135.2 Octopus bimaculoides
TATATATATATATATATATAAAACTTAGATATGTTTCCACCAAAGGCTGGTCCAGGCTATTTCTAACTTAATAACACCACTTGACAGGATTCGCTAAATCGTTTTTAAGTCAAGTTTTGTGGTATCATAGTCCATTTGAGTGAGTCGTATCCAAGTATAGGGGGCTTATCTGGTACTGTTAGAAGAAATTTGTCCAGATTTCGTTTAAAAGTGATGGGAACCTTTCCCTCTTTGATCTATTATGGGACAATGTTAAATAGGGAAGGGCCTGTTGAGGAAAAGACATTGTGCTGCAGTATATCTATGTATTGTGATCATGAATTGAGTAGGGGACGTATGGCCCGTGGTCCTAGCCTTGGATGAATTTCGAAGCTAATGCTGAGGTAGTTTGGGCAATGCTGGTGGTATATCCTCCTCACGGCGGCACTGGAGAGAATAAAGTTTCAATGCTGTAAGGTGATCCCAATAATTAAGATTAGTCATACCCTTAATTCTTTTAGTGAATGTCCTCCGGGGTACTTCAATTTTCGAAATGTTTTGTTTTGTATGTGAAGACCAAAGGGGACAGTATTCGAGGTGTGGCCGTACAAAGGAAGAGAAAAGAGGAATGATGATACTTTGTTCTCTGGACCGGAAGGTTCTTAGGATCCAGGAACTCATCCTAGGAACTATATCGACCTTATTGTTGATGTGGGCAATCCAGCTGAGATTGTTGTCAAAAATTACTCCTAGGTCTCTGATATTATTAGATGTTGTGAGAGGCTCCCCTGAAGTAAGAAAGTATGGCTGTTTTAGCATAGTCTTTCCTGTCTTCCCATTGGCTCACAGCATATAGATCAAACCGGAGTTGAGTTTGGTCTTCTCCATTGATAATTTTCTGGAGCTTAGAATCATCAGCGAGTATTTTCACTTTGCTCTGTTTTATGACGCTGGGAAGGTCGTGTATATAGACTATAAAGACAGTCCCATGAAGGACACCATTGGTGACTTTTGCTGGGCTTGATTGGATTTCACCGATCACAACATGTTGTGTTCTGTTCTCCAGGAAACACTCAATCCAGTATAGAAGTTTTCCACGGATTCCAACATTTGACATTGGATATTGTGGTCGACTATGTCGAACGCTTTACTGAAGTCAAGATATATGACATCAAAGCTCAAACTTGATCCCAAGGCTTTAAGGACATCATCGATGAGATACAAGAGCTGTGTTAGACCGTTCCTGCAGCAGTGACACCATGGTTTGAATTTAGAAGATTCTGGTTCTCCAGTAAACCAGCTATCCTTGATCTCATCAGACTTTCATATCTGTATATATATATATATATATCAGCAAATATATATATATCTGTGTGTGTACAAGTATTCATACACACACACATACTCACTTGTATATATGTATATATGTTACGTTAATGTTTTTGTCTATATATGCATAAAAAATTATTGCTAAGATAATTTATGTATGGACTATTTAAAATATTGACTAGAAATGGCTAAGCGTTAGAGAAGGAAAACAATCGTTGCCAGTGATTAATATATTCGTTTTTAAGAGGAAAATTATGGGAGATAACTCCGGACATGTTTCGGTTCTTAGTTTGACATCTTCAGGGATACATAAACTTTAAGCGAGGTTTTATACTTCACCGAAGTAGTGATGAAAAAAACTCACTAGAATGTATATCTGTTGGCTTAGAGAAACAGAGTTGCTTAGGAATGACAGAGCCTAAGAAACAAGTAACGAAGATTGCTGCAAAATTACATCAGCTGTCATCAAAATTGTCCGACTTCGAAAACTAGTGGTGGGGGAAAGACAGAGGAAAATAAGAAAGGAAAAATATAGCATAATATATAACAAGGAACCTTATCAATCAATGACAGCACTCGTTTACCCGAACGCTAACAATAACAACAGAAGCCATAGCTACGATAACATTTCTGAGCTTATGTTATCAGTTTGTTTTGTTGTGGAGTATTTTATTTATATATTTTTTGCATAAATTAATTCTTCATAGATTTTTCATAAGAGCACACTCCCACCCC
>NC_068981.1:167916909-167919197 GCF_001194135.2 Octopus bimaculoides
TATATATATATATATTCCATTTTCTTAGATGTGCCGTATTATTTTATTCATTTTGCTTTTTTTTTGCTATAATTACCTTTGACTATGTCTTTTAATATTTTCTTTTACTCTTCCCAGATTTCTTTACATTTCTCAACTCCCCTCCACTCACTACCCACATTCGAATGAACAAAGACACTGGTTATTGCAGACGTATTTCAACATCTATCTATGTATAGCTATAGACCTAAGGCTTCATCGTTTTGCAATTTTTATTGTCTGTTTTTTTGGTTTTGTTCTTTGTTTTTTGTTTTTTTATTTTACTCTCAATGAGATACTGATTTGTTTTTATATTATCCCGAGGCAATTAATGACTTCGAGGTTGATAATGGACAGTGGTTATGATATAGGGAAGTGAAAATAAAAGGGTCAACACAGTGTCGAAACTGAAACGTGA
This sequence comes from Octopus bimaculoides, assembly GCF_001194135.2. Taxonomy (NCBI): domain Eukaryota; kingdom Metazoa; phylum Mollusca; class Cephalopoda; order Octopoda; family Octopodidae; genus Octopus; species Octopus bimaculoides. Next base: position 167,917,346 of record NC_068981.1, read on the forward strand.
GCTTAACTGAACGGAACGGAACGAAAGTGTATATTTGTTCTTTCTCTGTCTCTCTTTCTCCACACACACGCGCACACACATACACACACACATACATACATACATACATACATACATACATACATACATACATACATGAGAAACTAGATTTCTCAAAACCAGAAGGAAGAAAGCTGGTTTGAAGACTACAGATCCAGTCATCACTGAAACTGTAAAAATCTGTAAAACATTCTAGAGGTTTATCATTTAAGTATATATGAACATGCATGCAACTATATGCATGATAATAGATGCATAAAAAAACATGCAAACCTGCACATATACATACCCTGTTGATGTTGTTGAAATTACAATGAAGGAGCCCTGGATCTAGATTAGAAACCGGTTCTTTTTCTAGTGGCAAGAAATCTTGAAATAAAAGTTAACCATGACATATATATATATATAAATGTGTGTGTGTGCGTGTGTATACATTCGCCATGCTGGACCTCTGAACTCTACAAGTTTTTTTCATTCTCACTCTCTTTATTTTCTCTTATTCCTTTCTGTTGAAGAGCGTAGGTTCGAAACGTAAAAGACTTTTTCATTTTCCCGAGCGTCAAACTAATATACTTGCTTGTTGTTCATACACCTGTCTTCACCTTTTGATTTTCTATAAATTTCAATTATGTATATAGATGGATGGATGGATGGATGGATGGAGGGAGGGATGGATGGACGGATGTATGGATGCATTGATGGATGAGTTGGTATAAAGCCGAATTGCTAACTCAGCTGACGAAAATTTAGAATTGTTCAGTACACACCGCTTTTCAGTATAATAATTTTGGGTTGGTATACAAGGATGTACCTTTACGAGGCAGGAAAACGGGAAAACAAAGATGTCGAGATATGAATGACTTTGACAGGAGTGGCATGAAGGACGTGAATGAAGTGAAGTGATTTTAACGGAGTGATCGAATCCAGATTACTAATTTCGACCCTCAAGAAACATTTGTCTTCGTCTTAGGCTCACTGTGTTTTATTTATAGTAAATTGGTATATAAGATATAATATGCGTAATATATCTAGGAAGCATTAGAAGTCACAGAGAAATGGCAGATTTCTCGAAACTGAACCCCGATATCACTTGGCCAGGAATATATTTCTATCCGATATGTTGATTAAACAAAGCTCCTAATCAACAAAGAAACTATGTCCTCACGTGATATTAAAAACCAAGCTTGCCTCCAGTCACATCGTTCTGTCTTAAACTAGGAAGTATACATTTGAGAAACTACCTCTGAAGAAAAGACAAAATAATCAAAGTTGGAATACCGGTAATTATATAATTGATCTTATTGTTTGCTAGATCTGGATGAGTAGGTAGTAATCGTGGCCCCTTAAATGCTCTGCAAGGTAAGTGAGATTGATGTCGTTAATGTCCCTTCTTAATCACTGCAAGTCAACATCTTCGTCAAAGGTATGAGTAGGGAGGGAGTTTAAAGGGGCAGACGTTCTAAGAAGGAAAAATTTATAAATGTGGTTTGTGGGAAACGAAAATTGGACACAAGTGTAATGAAAGAGAGACAAGTAGTTTGGGAATGTTTAAGTGAAGGTATGAGTTTATTCAGCTATGAGGAGCAAGGTATTTAGTTATTTGCGGCTACAGATGCAGACAGACACTCGTTTCGACATAATGTGATACTTCAGTACAGACCGTTACATTATATTTGTAGAATTCAGAAGGAAAATAAAATTAGATAATAATAATAAATTAGATAATAATAATAATAATAATAATAATAATAATAATAATAATAATAATAATAATAATAATAATAATAATAATAATAATGGGACCTATATACAC
>NC_068981.1:167919737-167920681 GCF_001194135.2 Octopus bimaculoides
TGTGTGTGTGTGTGTGTGTGTGTGTGTGTGTGTGTGTGTGTGTGTGTATGTATGTATGTATATATATATATATACGCGCGCGCGTTGGTTGAAGGGAATCTGTTTAGAGGTCGAGTCACATCAAAGTGAACCAGTGAAGCACACAACACTTGATGGCTAGACAGTATAACACAAATCAGCAGATAAGCATTAGTAAAGAGTTCATCAATGAAGGGAAGGTCATTAGTGTTCGGTAATCTGCAAATCCAAGAGTTTCCCAAAGAAAGTGGAACTTTCAGCGTGGCATCATATAATAATAAAGACAAACGAATTGATTACAGGATGTTTTATTATGATTAACATTGTACATTCAGTTATGTAAAACATGCAATAACCTTAAAACGATGTAACACATTATTACATAGTAACCCACATTATCAAGCAACTATCTGGAGGTCAATATTTGATATGTCACCAGACCGACAGGTTCAACAGCATATAAGGTCGTTGACCCTGCTGCCGGGCTATGCTATCCAGCGGCACGTAGATATATTCTCTTATGCAGCATACAGGGTGTCCACAAATCTGGGTACATGGGGATTAACACATACTTTTAAAACAAAACAATTTTATTTTATCATAATGTTAATAAGTAATACTTTTAAAAAGATCTCCATCATTTTCAATGCATAACTTGATGCGCCTTGCAAAACTCAGGTGAACCCAATTAAATAAGTCTACATTGCCATCAATTCCAGCACACTGACTGGTAATGCATTCTCTCATGTGGTTTAAATCTGTAATCTTTATTGAGTAAACTTTCTCTTTCAACATACCCCAGAAAAAGAAGTCGAGGGGAGAAAGTAAAAAAGGAAAATTATTATTTCTTTTATTTAATTGTTTCTGTTATGATTTTATTTACGCCATGTACCCAGACTTTGTGGACACTCTGTAGTGCAGTTTCA
>NC_068981.1:167920691-167921331 GCF_001194135.2 Octopus bimaculoides
GTTTCACTACTGTGTTCTTCAGTATCCTATCAAGGTTGTGCTTCATACATACCTGCCAGTACGATGTTACAATGTAATAAAATCTCTTAATGAAACTATTGTAGCAATAACGTATAAGTATGATCCATTGTTTGCCTTTATTGTTCTGTATGTGCAGGGGGTGGGGGTCAATCACCAATTTCAAGTCTTCTAACTTTATATTTATACTTATTTTCATTACTTTGGTAAGACAGGATATTTCGGCTTTCTTGTATGTCACATGCACTTAATATTTAACCCCTCGTGAGCAACTGCTATTTATAGCTACACTTCATAAGAACCTTTTTTATCTTTTACTCCGGCTGAAGAAGCGAGTAGTCGCAGCAACGTGTAGATGTCATGCCAGATTACTATCAGATAAATATACTTCCATTATGTTTATATCAGGCTATTTGATATCTATCCTTTCTAGTGATTTATTTCACTTAAGACATCCTTCGCGGCCCCAGCGTATACGTAATTAATTGTAGAATAATTTCAGTGAATGCATGCTTCGATTAGTCGGATTAAGATGTTTTGGTGATTATTCACTTCGATAACTGCATTTGAACTAAGTACAGTTACTCATTTAGCATTGTAATGTGTTTATATATATATATAT
>NC_068981.1:167921635-167925442 GCF_001194135.2 Octopus bimaculoides
GTTTTTTTTTGTTGTTTTTCTTTTCATTTGACACCGGTGCATCTTGAAACGTAGTTGTTTAGTGTTTGTCCTTATATTAAAATGTAAATGTTTGCGAGTATTTCTGTACTGATCTAGAGATTTCTTATTATAAAAGAGAAAGCAAAGAGAAAGAAAGAAAGAAAGAAAGAAAGAAAGAAAGAAATTAGTGTAGCTTGAAGGGATTTGTAGTATTTGAATGATTCATTCCGTTAGCGTAAGGTATTAGGGGAATTAATTAAAAGATTAATGTATTTTTTACTGCATGGATAATATCCTAAATGTAGCTGAAATTGTAAAGGGCAAAGATTATTGTAAAAGTCATATTTTTGCTCCACATTTCCATATACTTTAATTGATAAAGAAATGCTTGCATCTGAAATATTAATGACTTTTTTCAGAGTATTTTATTATTATAATTTTATCCAATTCGTAATTACATTTTTTCGCTATTTGATCTTTTAGATGCTGTTTATCGACAAAAACAAACAAAAACGCCATTTTGAAATATATTTAATTAAATCCAATCAATCAAACAATATTTTATTCATTTGTAAAAAAAAAAAAAAAGTAATGTAAAAATGGCGATGCATAAATGGTAATATCTGTACAGCGGCATATATATGTATATATATATATGGAGAGAGAGAGAAAGAAAAAGAGAGAGAGGGAGGGAGAGAGAGAGACATACGCTTTATGATGTTATATGCTTTATGATGTTAGATTATGTCGCTTTATGATTTGAGTTCGATTTTCTAATTACTCGGAGGTCGATTTTTACCTTTTCATCCTTCAAGAATTGATGAAATTAACAATCGAATCAAGAACTAAGTTGAGATAAGAGATAAAGGGTTTTAATCTTAATCGACTGTGTTCTCCTCGAAATTAATATCCTTGTGTCAATATCATAAATAAGCATTTTCTTAGTTTAAGACGAGTTCACTTTAGTGTGGTGAGCGATTTTATTATCATTAAGACTCGTAAGGTCAGTCACCCGGTCTCCATGGCATATAAATTATCGAGATCACAACATTCCGCTGAATGGAACATTGGTCCGTTGTAGGATTCGAAGCCAGCAATTTTGAGAGGAAAAGACCGAGTCCATCGTAACGACACCAGTACTTGACTGATTCTTTATTTTATCGACTCCGAAAGGATGAACGGCAATGTTGACCTCGACAGGATTAGAACTCTGAACGTAAAGCGCCGGAAGAAATGCTGCTGAGCTTTTGTTTCGACGTATTACTAAGCATTTGGTTTGTCGCCTTGTGGTGAATGATAGAAGAGTTCAAATAGTTCTGCGGTTTGAGACGTTCGTTGATGACCCAGACCTAAAACAAGACATGGACTCTGTCCACCAAACTGGCAAAACTCTAGTTAATAATCATACATTGCTTTTCCCTCTGGATATTAGATCGGTGATTTATACTTTTATATTCAACCTATTTGTGGTTTAGTGAACTGAAAGAGTTTAAGAATCTAAACTACAGACACGTTCCGGCATCAAACAGTGGCCTGTTAACTGCAATATGGACAGTGTATCGACTTGAATAGTTCTGGTTATCAATATTACAGGCTAATTTTGCCTTTTCATTTTCCCGGAGTCGATAAAATAAAGTACCAGTCAAGCTAATGAGATCAATTTAACTTAATAATAACCACACACCTACCACCTAACACACGCAGACATACGTCTGCGGAAAATATACTCGTCATATATGTGCGCGAGCGGTATACTTGTCATAATAGAAACTTAAAAACGTCGAGAAATAAAAGGAAAGCCTAGACAATAATTACATGATAAAATTTAGCTTCCAGAACAATTAAAGCTTCTGGCAGTACAAGGGATTCAATTTCTAGATATAACCATTCACATAGAAAATAAAGAGATATATATGTATATGCTTACACAAAATCCACAAATAGATGCATAAACTTATATGGAAACAGTATGTGTCCACACATACAAAATATCATTGGTAATATCCTTATTTGGAAGAGCGTTCAGATTCTCCCCGAGTAACGAATCCCATGATAAAGGAATTCACAGAGCAGCCTTGATTAAGCGAACTTATTTATGATTGATGACATTCTAGACATAATCATTCCTACTTTTTTTGTCTTTTAGTGAAGGCACGTGGTCTGCTTATTAGTGTGTGACCCTCGCAATCGTAATATTATGGTTTCGATTCCTTGGCTGGGTGGTGCGTCGAGTTCTTGAGTAAATCGAATCATTTCATGTTACCTCGATCCACTCAGCTCTAAATGAGTTTCAACAGTAACTGGGCGGTTAACCCGGTGACTTACTAGTGTCCCATCTAGGGAGATGTGTTCTAATCTCAGTCATGTACTGCAGGTTAAGTTTCAACCTTACAAGCCCTTGGACTTAAGTCTAAATTCTATCATTTTAGACATAATGTATCAGTGTGTTCTTTAAGACGTTGAGGTGTGTTTTAAGGGATTACTGCTATTGCTTCTAGCTCAAGCGACGGCGTAAAAGCTTCCTTGTTACTACTGTTGTCATAGTTTAGCCCCAAGTTATCTCTAGTCGAGCAGGATAGCCTGATCATTGCACTTCGGTGATGATCAATTCGTGTTCGTCCCTAGACTCGATGCAGTCAGGATCACAATGCAACGTATGTAGCGTGAATGAAATTTAACTGGTATTTCTAGCAAGCCGAGCAACCACGTAATGACTTCCGTGTTGGCTTGTCGAATTATACGCCGGATTGTGGCTGTGGTTGCGGTAGCAGGAGGGATGCCTTAGTTTTCTTCTTGTCTTTTTATCTCGTCTTACTTAAGCCATTCCTAAACGTAAAATAAATACAAGAATTGGAAATGCCTAACAAACGAACAACAACTCATCAAAAAAATTATCTTAGACTGTTTTTTTTCTTCTTAAGATTTTGTTTTGTTTTAGAAGTCGAACAAAACAAAACAACCAAAAAGAAACGAAAATGAAAATATATATAAATATATAAAACAAGAGTTTTGATGTAAAAACAAAGCGCTAAAAGTTGTACTTGTTATCGCTGTTATTGTCGTTGCCTGTGTTCTAGTAGTTGATGATGATGATGATGATGGTGGTGGTAGCAGTTGTTGCTGGTGGTGATGGTAGTGGTACTGGTGTGGTGGGTCGGTTAGCGTTTCCATTTTATTTGAGTTTTTTTGTTTTTGTTCTATTGCTGTTGTTTTCTCAGGCAAAAAGAAACAACTACATAATTCGACAAAAAAAAATAATAATAATAATAAAAATTCAAAAGATCAATAAAACTGCAGTGTTTTGCTTAACAAATATATAGAACAGTGTTCGAAGTAGTTCAGACTTAATCTATAGTTGAATGTGTTCCATTTTGAATATGATTTTGTTGCTCTTATGGCTGGTTTTATTGTTACTTGTTATTTTGTTGTGTTTTTAGTTCTTGTTCTGTTCTCGTTGTTCTCCTTATTTACAGAACACACACACACACACACACACACACACACACACACACACACACACACACACACACAGAGAGAGGAACGCGTGTGTGTGTTTGTGTATTTATGTATTTATAATGTAGTTGAGTGTATGTGTGTGCGTATTTTATACATACATTTATATATATATAGCACACATTTATATAATGCGATATATGCATGCGCACATACCCACAGTTATACATGTTTGATATATATATATATACGTATGTATATACGTGTGTATGTGTATGTGTATGTGTATGTATGTATATATGTATGTATATATATATATATATATATATATATATATATATATATATATATATA
>NC_068981.1:167925870-167928780 GCF_001194135.2 Octopus bimaculoides
TATATATATAAATATATATGCATGTGTATATATGTATATGGCTATTATATGTATAGGCTTATATACGTGTCTGTGTAAGAGAGAGAGAGAGAGAGAAGAGAGATAGCATATGCGTATTTATATAAATATTCGTGCCTCCGTGTCTGTGTCTGTGTATGTTTTCGCTTGCGTTTGTCTAAACCCAAACTTTCTCTTTTAAGAGATATCGTTACGACCCTGCATCAACATATACTTAATAAAATGCTATATCTCTTTTACGTATGGGTAACAATTATGTATTGCAAGGAATAAATTCTCGGTCACTTACTCTGGCAGGCTGGTTTCAATTAGCCTTTGAAGACAATTTGTTGTTGTTTATCTTACTGACGTCTTTGAGGTTTTACATAAGTTTGACCACATCCCTTCTTAAACATTTCTGTCTCTCTACTTTTTTTTTAATGGTTTAATCAGAAAGAAAGGGACGGTTTCCATGACCTTCACAGGCCCTCCAAGGTTGGTGAGATTGATACAATTGTAGTAAGAACGTTTGTTAGTCGGCCTCTGCAGTAAAATGTATTTTGATGGTAGTTACTTCAAAGAAGAGCGAGAATGAAAGAAAAATAGATCTAAAGCTGGTATTATGGGCTCTAAACGTTCAGGAAGATAAGGAAATACTTGAAACCATCTAATCATATATACCCTCTACAGTTTCTGCTATTTACCGCACTGACACGGCTAATATTGGTTTCTTATATTGGTCGGCACAGGGTCATAAATTTTGAGAGAATGGTGCAGTTGATCAAATTGAACCCATTATTAACTGGTACTGACTTTATGAACCCCACTTCCAGGAGTATGAAAGCAAAGTTGCATTCAGTGGAAAGTAAACACAGAACGTAAAGGGCCGCAGTTAAATAGCGTGAGGAATGTTGTCCATTTCTCATTGTTCTCTGTTAATTCATTTCCCTGACAATGCATCGAATAACTACACATTTGTGGAGAACTTGGCAAACCGAAAGGAAAATTAGATTTAGCAATGGACCATAAACCATAGCTTCGGCTTACAATAAAATACTTTCTACGAGTTAGCACAAGACCACACATTTGTTTACAGTGATTGAATCAATATATATAACAACAGCATAGCTAAGGAAAACTACCTCAGATGAGTGCTTTGTATACTAAATACACTTATGGCAGGGTCTCACGAATGTAATTTAGTGAGTTGAAAAACTTCAATCCATTACCCACGTATCACGAACTCTTTTCCTCTCTTTCCCTCCCCCTCTCTTTCCCTTTCTTAGCATAAATTGCAAATTTTACTGCAGTTCGATTTCGATTCAAACCTTAGGAGGACGAAACTAAATACTGAAAGATAGTTAGTTTTGGTCTTGCCCTCTTGTATTTGTACTCTTTTAATGACTGGAGATCATCGTGAAACAACAATTTTTCACATCTGTACAGAACAAAGTTAAAGGTAAATTACTTTAGGTTACTTTTTAGTTTACTTTTCAATTTCTAAAAACCCAAATGTTGGCCAAAGATTTTTATAATGTAATCAGCGACGAGACGAAGGTAGTTACCTTTTTACGGAAAAAATGGCCTTTTAGAAAATGTTGCCTCATGTCATCGTTGTGGAGAAATGAAGGAAGCTCGAAGAAAAGGGAAAAACGGTGAAAATGTGCTTACTTTATGTGGCAAAACTCACAAACTTGCTTACTTTAATTATATTATTTATTCTTGGTTTGTTATTATTGTTTACCAAGACAAATGAAACATGGTATTGTTGTTATTAAAACAGAAGGAATTTAAAAAAAAATACATTTACAATACTAATTATGTACAAAAGAATTTATAAAAACTTGAATAGCAATTTGACAAGAGAGATGAAATACAAATTTTAATAATTTTATAGATGAAGAGCGAACATCTGCTAGAAACGCAAGAATATCTTAGGGGTTTTTAGAAATTGAAAAGTAAACTAAAAAGTAACCTAATCCCCCTTTATTTTGTAGATCACACGCCAAAGTAGAACCGAACAACATATTTAAGGTCCAGTAGATGGATATCTTTTATTCATTTTACAGATTATTTTATTTATATATTTTTTTTTGAGTGAACGTGAATGATGGGATTTCAGCTCAAAATTGTAACGGATCATAACTAAATACCACTAAGTATTTTGGACCTACAGTGTACTACGTTATCTGCCACTCTCTAACTTAGGCCTTTTATCTTTTTACAAACTGTAGTCGACCAGAACTAAATAGATCTTGGGAGATTTCGATTGTGGGTTTCCACAAAATTATTTATTTTCAAGTCATAGAAGCTCTTCTCGTCCTCATATTACTAGTTGTAGATTGAGGTTGGGGAGAAACCGCTCGCCCACCCGCAACAACAATAAGAAACAAACTGTAAGAACGACAACAGCTGCAAGTCGGAAAATCTATAACGTACACGATAACTTCGTACGCCTAGCTTGCAAAACCTGTAAGACAACATGATCACTCGATTTCACAAAGTTTCATCAAACGAATACTTCGATAATAAAGTATCATTAACGCTTTGTTTCATGTAACAGTTCCGTCTTCGCTGATAATTAATTCTACTTAAACACACGGGACCATACATAGATATTACCTATGTCATGTATGTATATATATATATCCCGAGCTTATACATACATATATACATATGCGTTGTTTTATTTTTTGTTTCAGTCATTTGACTGCGACCATGCTGGAGCACCGCCTTTAATCGAATAAATCGCCCCCAGGACTTATTTGTAAGCGTAGTACTTATTCTATCGGTCTCTTTTGCCGAACTGCCAAGTTACGGAGACGTAAACACAACAGCATCGGTTGTCAAGCGAGGATGGGGGGACAAACACAGGCACTCACACATACACACACATACACACACACACACACA
>NC_068981.1:167929096-167940358 GCF_001194135.2 Octopus bimaculoides
ATCCACTCACAAGGCTTTGGTCGGTTCGAGGCTATAGTAGAAGACGCTTGCCTAAGTTACGGAGATGTAAACACACCAACATCGGTTGTCAAGCGAGGATGGGGGGACAAACACAGGCACTCACACATACACACACATACACACACACACACACACATATATATATATATATATATATATATATATATACGACGGGTTTCCTTCAGTTTCCATCTACCAAATCCACTCACAAGGCTTTGGTCGGTTCGAGGCTATGTAGTAGAAGATACTTGCCTAAGGTGCCACGCTATGGAGCTGAACCCAGAACCATGTATGTATGTATGTATGTATGTATGTATGTGTGTGTGTGTGTATCATCTCTGTGGGTTTCAATGGAGCAAAGATCGCACCTTTTCAGACTGATGCTATCGATGTGGTTGGTTCACTTTAGTGAATTCGATAATTTTGATATCCCTAAGTCACCGCTGGTGGCTTTAGTGAGTCTTCTACTATTCATTTATTCCATCAATTGAGTTGTCTATACACTGAAGTGTCGTGCAAGTGGTTGAGTATTCCAAAAATACTTAAATTCTTAATGCCATCCTGAAGCAGAATGAGAGTGACATTGTGCTAAAAAGCTCGTCCGTGTACACCAGCACTCAATCATTCCTGTGCATTATCATTGTTGATGTGTCATAACAGCTGTGTAGATATCCAGACGTATTCTCTCGTCCAGAGAATTGCAAGTTCGTATCGTACCATATGTTGTATCGATACAGTGACAAATAACAAAAGAAAGTTGAAAAAAAAAACAAAAAAAAACCGATAAAGCGAATTGACATATAGTCAGGCGGCTTACAACGTCAAGATCGAATACTGACACGAAAGCGATCGTTTTTTATTTATTTATTTATTTATTTATTTATTTTCCTTTCCGACCAAATAACTCTCCCCGTCACGCACTCACACATATATATACACACACACATACACACAAACAAACATACATACACGCACCTGTGCATATATACATTACGTATACCACCTCTTCGTATTTACATTCACACCTACGCACGCATGCATACACGTACACGCAGAGCAATTCACAAATGTGCTCCTAACCTTGATTTTCCTCTTTCTCTCCTTTCTTCTCCCTCGTATTCATTCAAAAACGAAATCATATATGCGTGTGTGTGTGCGCGCGTGTACACAGGCACAACATTATCTTTAACTCTATCTCTATCTCTCTCCCTCTTCCCTCTCTCTCTCTCTCTCTCTCTCTCTCTCTCTTCCCTCTCCCTCTTATCCTCTCTCTCTCTCGCTTCATCTCTGTCTCTCTCTCACACACACACTCTGAATACACAACCAAACAATCCATACAGCACATTCTCTCGGAACTTCTTCACTTTTCGTTTTCTCTCATTCTCTCTCTGTCTCTCTCCTCTCCTATCCTCTTCCTTTTCTCGATAAAGAAATAACACTGTGCGACTGTCATGCCTATCTACACTCAACCCACCGACACCATATTTCTTGCTACAGAACAATAACTGAACACTATATCACATATATATATATAATTTTCTTTCGAAAAACATAGATGACGTAGAAGTGCTCAAGTCGAGCCCGAGGCCTAGACAAGTATAATAGATACAATCTGACAGACTACGATTAACGTATACATATACGGGTTTAATTAGGATAAAATAAGAACTGTCCAATCAGAAACATATATAGAAATATGAGAATATATGAATACTAAAAATATACATGGAATACTAAAAATATACATAGACATATAGATACATAGTTATGTAAACATAATAATAATAATAGAATATAGATAAAAATAATAATGGAATATAGAAAAAAGATGTTTTTAAAAATTCAAAATATAACATAGAGAAAGTAATAGGCATTAAAAAGAGTTTGGGGTAACATGTTAGAGGAAGATAAGGTGTTCCAACGATCGTTTCGGAGGTACATTATACACACACACACACACACACACACACACACATATATATATATATATATATATGTATATATTTTTTATTTATGGGTTTCAGCCAGGTGGCTGCGGTCATGCTGGAGCACCATAACCTCACATCATTGAAGTAGTCGGCCCGAAACTTGAAAATTAACTTTTTCATCGTATATCAAAATTATCCTCTCCTTTACTCTTCTTTTCTTCAGTTCGCAAGATAAATTACAGCGCGAGCCAATCTCATCGTTTGTAAATTCATCGTTACACCAAATGTAACGTCCGTAAATTCATCGTAATGTTTTGTGTTTTTTTTTTGTTTTTTTTTGTTATTATCTACAGAGTTAATACAACGTTAAGTATTATTTTAATGTTTTATTCGAAGAGTAAATATGTAACATTTTCTTTACAAAACAAAACTTCATTGATATAAGTTTCCATCTAACGATCTAGAAATTTTTAGAAATCTTGCGAATGCAGCCATGCGGGGATACTGTCTTGAATAATTCTACTCCAGTACTTATTTTTAAGACTGGTACTTAGTAGAGTGGAGGCGCAATGGCCCAGTGGTTAGGGCAGCGGAATCGCAGTTTCGATTCCCAGACCGGGCGTATTGAGTGTTTATTGAGCGAAAACACCTAAAGCTCTACGAGCCTCCGGCAGGGGATGGTGGCGAACCCTGCTGTACTCTTTCACCACAACTTTCTCTCACTCTTACTTCCTGTTTCTGTTGTACCTGTAATTCAAAGGGCCAGCATTGTCACACAGTGTCACGCTGAATATCCCCGAGAACTACGTTAAGGGTACACGTGTCTGTGGAATGCTCAGCCACCTGCACGTTAATTTCACGAGCTGGCTGTTCCGTTGATCGGATCAACCGGAACCCTCGTCGTCGTAAGTGACGGAGTGCAAACAAACTTAGCAGAAGATACTTGCTGAAGGTACCGCGCAGTAAGACTGAACCCGAAACCATGTGGTTGCAAAGCCACACAAACTGACCTTCAAAAATTTCTGAATGTAGCCAAAGAGAAGCGTTTACAGCCTTCGCTCTTGAACTTCCACATTATTTAAAAACGTGTTGGTACACTATTTTCAAACAGAAGAATAACGGAGATTATTTTCAAATCTCCGTTATTCTTCAAATCTCCGTTAATCAATAATCTTTTTGTCTTTTATATCTTTTCATCGTTAACAAAATGCGACATATTTCCTCTGCGAATAAGCAAAAAAAACAAAACAATAAATATTGTTTAGCGATGTATTTACTCTGCAGTTAAAAAGTTTAACGAAGAATCTATCAAAATTGTTTTCAGCATAAACATGGATTTATTTATTTATTGCCCACAGGGGACTAAACATAAGGGAGACAAACAAGGACAGTCAAAGGGATTAAGTCGATTGCATCGACCCCAGTGCGTAACTGGTACTTATTTAATCGACCCCAAAGGGATGAAAGGTAAAGTCGACCTCGGCGTAATTTGAACTCAGAACATAACGGCAGACGAAATACCGTCCAGCATTTCGCCCGGCGTGCTAATGATTCTGCCAGCTCGCCGCCCTATGAACATGAATTTATTGGCGATTTCTACGGTATAATTACTTGCGATGAAATTATCGAGGATGTATTTACCGCGTTGTAATTTATTAATGAATTTACTGGACACCGTCAATTAATTCAAATACTCTTATATTACAGTTAATTATTTTATCTATACAACCCCCCGAAAAAAATTCAAGATATTTTTTTAGTCAACATTGGATAGGGTCAAAATTAGAACACAGAATTCCACAACTAAATACCGTAAACATTATAGTTCTGACACTCTGCTAATTCTTCCATATCACCATTCTCGCCATCATTTATATTCAAAACGACCTCACGACTTTTCTTTATTATCTCATTTGTAAAGCAGGCCAAAATAATTCATCCAAGAAACACTGCTTAATAATGTAGTAAACAAATTAATTACAATTAAAAAATTAAAATTAAAATTTTGCAATATTTGTTGATGTAATTACTTAATTACAGTCTTTTTTTTTTCTCTTGCTTGTTTTATGCAAAAATTCGTGTAATATGGTTCGCGTGGGGGCAAACTGATATTATTTTTATTAAATCTGATATGTAAAGAATTAATTTAATAAAGCTTCAGAAATCTCATCATGACTTTTAAGTGAATATAAAAATTAATTTTCTTTATTACTCGGACACAAACATGATAGACAGGGCAAAATTTTTTCATTACAATGGAAATAAAACATTTAAATGAATTCCTACTATTTTTGGTAGGCTGATAGAAACAGTCTAGTAGCAAACAAAATACTCTGTGATATTTTATTACATTCCTGTAAGTTCTGAGTTCATATCCCTTCGATGTCATCTTTGTCTTTCATTTTTCTGAAGTCTAAAGAAGACAACATAAGTACTTTGCCTTGTTCCTATGTTTAAAAGTATCGTATATGAACTTTAAAATCTTGATGGTATGCTGGAAAGAGTAGAGCGCGCTATACTAGTGTATTGCACTTCTTTATTCCGTTTTTGTATTTGGTTTGCAAAATTCTTCATGTGAATTTGCGTGTTGAAACAAATTCTGTCTGCACACCTTGTGTTGTGTCCTTGAAGCGAGAAGGAAAGTTGCGAAGTCATTGAAAAGGTCGCGGAAAGCGACGAAAGAACTTCGACTAACAAACAACCGATTGATTGTTTAAACTGCACATTAAACAAACGATCGTTTAGTTAATTTATTAAATATTTAACCAATTGACTAACAATAAAGAAGTGGAACTGAACCTGTGAGTGTTATCATATTCATAGTTTAAATACTATTTGTGACAACTTGCTCACTAGGGTCGAAATATTTGCATTCGTGTATTCTACATTATTCTCTGTAATATCCGTTAATTTCAGTATCATACCTTTCTTTCAGTACATTTAGGTTTTGTGAGATAAAATATGATATTGTATTTGTCATCTCTTATTTCCAGTTGAATGTGTCAACAACCTCAACCAAACCTTCCGTTAAAGTAAGAAATTATTGAAACAACCGTCAGAGATACATCTCCAAACTAAGGAAGCCAATTGCGTTTCTTGGTAAAAACGATTTCAGTTCCCTTACATCGCTGATACCCTTTGACAAAATGTGACTGGTATAACGTCCGATTTTTCAGATAGCCTCCTAAATCAACGCAGACCACATATTTATGCGTGAATCAATTTAACTTCATACAGTTAGATGAGCTGAAAATAGCGTGGTTTCCTAATCTCAACTTGAACCGCGTCCATAAATTCAATCAACTTCAACGATTTTGTATGATGCTTTTACTTGTGATCAAAAGCATCTAATTATGAATGAGATTGACTGAGCGGATCTCCTCCTCTGAACTACTTTCACAAATTAGGAAGACTTTACATTGCGAACTTTCCGAAATGTTTCATCACTTTTACATTACTGACGCTGTTTTCAGGGGTAAAATTTCTGAACATGCAACACTTACTTGCATCGTTAACTGGGCTATTGAAGGTTAAGTTTTGTTCGTGGAAATAAGGTAACAGAGGCAAAGGAAACGAAACGCTGGCCTCCTACTCGGCTGCTTAACCGATGCTTCGTTTACTCGGCGAGCTGCGTCACTTCATGGGATGACAATGCCATTCGGCAGCGTTCGAAATTCCTAAACTTCCTATGAAAATTATCAGTCCATCAGATCGTTTAGATTAGGACAGTAATCTGTTAAATTATTCATCAGCAACAGATTAAATGTGTATGTGAATAAATAAGCGTAGTTGTTTTTTTTAATATTTTTTTTTATTCAATGGAGCAAAGATAGCACCTTTTGAGACTGATGCTATCGATGTAGTTGGTTCACTTTTCTGAGTTCGATAATTTTGATATCCCTAAGACACCACCGCTGTCTTGGTGAGTCTTCTACTATTATACCTTGTAGATATTTATGAATATTGGTTTCGTCTTGGCTACGGAGAAGACGATATGATATTAACAACCAGAAATAAAGAGATATTATATTCACTGCCTTTGTGAAAGGCAGTGAATACTATATTGAATAGATCACCATAGATTTCAACTTTCCAGGAATCGACAGAGAACATCACACTCAACTAGCCTAGAGATTTCTCCCCATATACGTCAGCGATATTGATTTTGAAGATCGATTCCTGAATTTGAAGGGAAATTAGGTGGGTTCTGTAGTAAAATGTTTTATGTGACTTGATCAAAGTGTTCCTAATGTCAATCGCTATCACACTCTATTCGTTGATGTAATAGGATAAATCTTAGTAATTTCAGGAGCATTCTTTTCTTTCTTTTTTTATTCCTTGTCGGTTTCAAATTGACCTTTTATTGTAATGGAACATAACAGTAAATTTCACAGTCGTTGTAAACTTTTAACAAATGTCATGGATGTATGTACACACATATTAAACAACAGCTGAATACAAGGTACTATTCTTTGATGTAACTGATACACCAAATATGTGCGTGTGTTCGTATGTATGTATGTATGTCTCTTTTATCTTTTAATTATTATAAATCTTCCACTGAGGAGAGAGCCGGTTTCCAACAAAGTTACAAAGCTCCATCTTTGGGATGTAGTTAACACAGACTAATTCACATTTGGAACTTGAGAAAAGTCTTGCATATTTTTACTATTCCATTCACAGATTGCACTTGTAATGTACGAATCAGTCGGTCAGTTTCTCTTTCTGAAAATTTCAGTTTATCCAGATTCTCCTTTAAGCATTTACTAACAAAACCTAGTGCTCCAATTATTATTGGTATAAATATGAATTCAAAGTCTGAATATAGAAGCTGGAGTTTTCGAAGCACTTGTCCATAGATATCTTCTATAATTGCAGGGTAGCTAACCTCTATGATGGTACATACTTTTGCCCCTCTGTCCCAAACATCAATATCTAGCTTGTTACGCTTACATTTGACAGAAGTTTTGATGGGAATATTCCACCAGTATTCTTCCTAGAGTCGATCTTTATGAACGTATTCCATAACAGGGATTTTCTAAGTTTTTTTCAGGGCAGTCTTTTTTGTGGATGGCATTGTAAATTGTTTTAGTAACAACATCGTGCCGCATAGGGAGGTAGTAGCGTGATATTTTAGGACAGCTGCTAATCACATGCGTAATGTCTTCCACAGAAACATGGCATAGCCTACACATGCGGTTGCACCTTGGGATTACAAGAGCGTCACTGTCTCTCTTGTTCGCCGGGTACTTTGTGGCAATCTCCTGTTCCTGGATTGCAAACGCGTAGCCTTCAAAGTGTGATGAGATGTAGTGGTCTTGTTTCCAAGAGAGGCTGCGCTTCGTGTCAATTCCACTGTCTTCTTCCCGCTTCCGGACAACATACCCATGCTTGATCTTTTTTTTTTTCTTTGTATGCTGAGTGCTTTCCATCCAGGTCTTCTCAGAGGTAAGAGAGCCAGCTTTTTGGGGGCTGTATAGAAGATCATCGGGAAGAGAGTGTTTCTTGAGGAGTTCACTGCCAACTTGTACAGTGTTGCTCACTTCACTTTTCAGGACTGCATTAATATATTTATTTTTGCTGCTGTTGTTTAGCAGGTGCTGCCTGAATGATACCATACGGCATTCGAGGGCTGTCTACACTGATCTCAGGCTTATACCACCTTCATTTCTTCTTAGGTAGAGCCTGTCAACATCACTTTTACTGTGGAAGTTCCCAGTTGTTGTCACAATTTTGAGGATTTTGATACCTACGGGTGGGTTTCCTCTACAGACCAATCAAGTATCCCAAATTTTGGGATCAGCACTGGTACTGAAAATGCATTGTGGGATATTGTTTTGTTGCAAGAGGAGAGTTCCAACTGCCATATTATCCTAAGTCTAGTGTAATATTCTCGGGTCACTCTATCTTTATTCACAGTGCTTTCATATGATACATTTTCGTCTATGCCTAGGTACTTGTAACATTCTTTGTGCGGAATGGGGGAGATAGAGAGACCGTTTACTCACAGGTTTTGAGTTTGGGGGACTGACTTTCCTTGTTCTATAACCAAATATGAACATTTCTTTTGGCCAAATGCCATGCCAATATCAGCTGAAAATGTTGTTACTAATTCCAGTTGTTTTTTTTTTTGGCCGGGGGGGCATTGTTAACACTGTTAACACAAATCTTCAGGTCGTCTACAAAGAAATTATGAGTTACATTGATATTTCCGGCAGCTGAAGATCCTAGCTTGTAACCATTTGTTTCTTGCAGTAGGAACGATAATGGATTCAGTGCCAAAATAAAAAGAAGTACAGAAAGACTATCTCCCTGGAATATTCCCTTTGTAATTCCTATACTATTAGAAACAATTATTCTGTTCTCAGTTGTAAGGGTAAGAATAGTTATTCATGTCTTTGTGAGTCTCTCTACAGCTATGAATGAGGGACAGAGTCGAATGCCTTCTTATAGTCAAGCCATACTGTCACAAGGTTTCTGCGTTGTTTTCTCACTTCAGACAGTACAGCTTTGTTTATTAAAAGTTGTTCGCACATCCCCACACTCCCTTCTTTCCACCAGACTGTTCATCAGTCACAATGTTGTTCGTCTCACAATGGTCCTGGAGGATTTGGTTGAGGCAATTTGAGTACAGTTTGTACATAATGTTTAGCCAAGCAATGGGCCTGTAGTTTCCTGCCATCTCGGTGATTTCATTTTTGACAAGATTTGTCCTTGCTGTCGCTAGCCAATGTGGTATATGAGACTGACCTTCCATAGTCCTTTTTAACATACATATCAATTGGCTTCTATGAAATGTCAGCTTCTCGTACCAATATCCAACTATTAGGTCCATTCCAGGTGTCTTCCCATTCTGCAGTTTGCCTACTGCTATAGCGAAGGTCTCTGCATCAATTTTGCATGTTTTTCTGTTAGTGTTAGTACAGTATTCTCTCTCAATTGCTGGAGCCTAGCAGCAGATATAAAAAGGGGAACTTGACACGACGATCAGTCGGACGCTGACACTCGTTGATGCTGCATCGAAGAGGCCAGGGAATAGAAGAAAGAAGACATGCACCCAACACCAGAGCTGAAGACACCTCCGAAAGGAGGGGCCCCGCTACGTCAAAACGGTAGAAGAGTAGGGGCCGAAACCGGACGTGGTTCCTCCTGATGATGTCTTCAGCTAACTGGATCCTATAAAGGAGCTGTTGTGGTAGCAGACCACGAAACATGGTTGAAATTCCTCCTAACTATGATGCATTCAGGTTGAAATCACTCTTTTCTAGATACTACCAGCGTATATAATAACCATTATGAACATTCCTCATGTATGTATGTATGTATGTATGTATGTATGTATGTATGTATATATGTATGTATGTATGTATGGTCTCTTCTATTTTTGTAATTCGAAGTCTTCTTGTCGTGAAGAAGCTTGTTTCTAACAAAGATTCAAAGCTCTATTGTCAGATTGTAGATAACAAAAACAAATTCACATTTTAAACTTGAGAAAAGACTTGCCTATTTTTATTGTTTCACTTACAGATTGTATTTGAATTTGCACGTTAGCAGGTTGGTTTCTTTTTTCCTGAAAACCCTAGTTTGTCCAGATTGTCACTTAGGAATTTACTCACAAAACCAACTGCACCAATTATTATTGGTACAAATGTGAAATCATAATCTGGATATAGAAGCTGAAGGTTTCGAAACAGTTGTCCATAGTTATCCTTTCTCTCTTCGTGGTTTCGAAGAGACATTTATATCAGCAAGACAGCTGACCTCCAAGGCGGCGAGCTGGCAGAATCGTTAGCACGCTAGACAAAATGCTTAGCGGTATTTCGCCCGTCGCTACGTTCTGGGTTCAAATTCCGCCGAGGTCGACTTTGCCTTTCATCCTTTCGAGGCCGATAAATTAAGTACCAGTCACGCACTGGGCTCGATGTAATCGACTAGTCACCTCCCACCAAATTTCAGGCCTTGTGCCTTCAATAGAACGGAAAAGGACAGCTGACCTCCAAAAAATAAAATCCCTACGCTGAACTATTGAGGAATCTACAGCTACTCTCTATCCAGATTACAAGTTCATGTTTATACCTGTAATTAGTGGGGCACTGGGATAGGTAACACACTGCCTAAATAACAGAGAAATTAGGCTTCTCAAAATCAGAAAAGAGGAAGCTGATGCAAAGACTACAGATCCAGCCATTACTGGAACTGTGAAAATCTGTAAAACTTTCCAGAAGTTTTATCATTTAAGTATATGCATGTCTAGACATGCATGAGAATACATACATAAAACAAGACATACAAATCTGCACACATACATACATACATACATACATACATACATATAGACAGAGTCAGACGGACGGACAGACAGACTGCTAGCTAGCTGGATAGATAGATAGAGAGATAGATAGATAGATAGAAATACTCTATAAACTCATTGTACGAGAAAAATCATTGTTATTTGATATCGAATATTTCATAAATATTCGATATCAAAAGAAAACAGCTGATAAATGTCGTGCTGAATGTCACTGCGATAAAATCCATATCCGATAAATGAAGTGTTAATAACAAAAAAAATCTTAACGTATATCAAAGAGCGCTTATTGTTGACCTAAATTAAAATTGACAGAACCATCTGAGCTAAATGCACACCTGAGACCAAAAGATGATAAGTGGTTGGTGGTATCAGTAGTAGAGTAAAAGATGCTAGAGCTTCTTCACATGACAGAAGTGTATCAAGGATGATAAAAAGAAAGAACTAATGAAGTAGAGATCAATGCGTTTTTGAACAAACCAACAAGACGTTTTTTAATGTTTCATACGTGTTTGATTTAATGTTCGATTTACAAACAGCGTAAGTCATGCAGTACACATATGCATGATACCTACATACAAACATACTCATAAATATATATATATATATATATATATATATACACTGTGTCCACAAAGTCTGGGTATATGGAGTAAATAAAATCATAACATAAACAATTAAATATAAGAAATAATAATTTCTTAAAGTATGTGTTAATCCCCATGTGGGCACATAGAGTAAATAAAACCACACCACATCATGCCACACCGCACCATATACCTCCACACCACACACCACCACACCACATCACAACATACCACATATCACCACACCACACATCACCACACCACACCACCGCACTAAATCACACCACCCCACACACACTAGCACTGACCACTTCCCAGCACCCACACCATCATCCACACACCTACACATATGCACACCCACACCTCAAGGTCACCAGCCCCTATCCACACGCACACACACGCTCTCACGCACGCACGC
>NC_068981.1:167940706-167942021 GCF_001194135.2 Octopus bimaculoides
TATAGTTGCTTATTGTTTTAAACTGTCGTATGTCAAAATTTGGCCAAATGCGTTTTTTTTTTCAATATTTATTTTTGCTTGCAATAGCCAGTTCTTTTGGTCAAACTATCGTATCTCCAGCTGCTTCGGATATCAAAATATCTAAATTTAACATGCAAGTGGCTTAGCACACCACAGACACGCGTACATTTAACAGAGTTCTCAGAGAGCTTCAGTGTGACACAGAACAGGACAAGGCTGACTCTTTGAAATACAGAAGCTACTCATTTTTATCAGCTGAGTCTCTTGCTCAAGGACACAACGCATCGCCGGTAATGGAACTCATGACTTTAGGATCATTAGCCGAATACGTAACCAAAGGCAAAGTCGTAACCCAGCGGCATTTGAACTCAGAACCCGAATACGGACGAAGTGCCGCTAAGCATTTTTCCCTGCGCGCAAACGATTCTGCCATCTCGCTGCTTTATGACATTATTAGTATTCCTACTTATTTACCTATGATTTACTTGTCTTCACTGACTGTGTATCATTATGCCTATCTATAAGTCACTTGAAACATTATCATACAGTATTCTTATTTATATTCAATATCTTTTTGAATAGCATTTCTCTTACATACTTCCATGTATATGTATGTATGTTACATACTTCCATGTATGCAGCGTGCGCGTGTGTGTGTATGTGTGTGTATGTGTGTGTGTGTACAAGTGAATATGTTTGGGTTAAAATTAAAACCTTTTAAGACTTGACTTCGCCTGCCGACTGTCTTGATATAGTTAATCGTTTTAAATATATTTAGGTATCTGTGTATGCATACATGCATACGTACACTCTGTATATGCGTATAAAGCATAAATGTATCATGTATGTATAGATTTATGTGTATAGTATATGTGAATATATATATATGCGTGTTAGTATGTGTGAGTGTGTACTGGAAAGGAGAAGAGGGATAGAAAAATTGAAATTTTATGAAGAAAGAAACAAAAAAAATACAGCCATTGTATCTGATAGAATCAATAAATATATTTTCTATCTCTTAGAATTATTCGTTGTTAAACATAGAAACATGTCTTAGCTATCTACGAGCATATATGTGTGTGTGTGTGTGTGTTTGTGTGTGTGTACGTGTGTGTATGCGTTTCTGAGAGAGTGTGTAAGGTGCATATGTACGTGTATGTGTGCGTGCATGCTCGTGTGTGGGTGTGTTTGTGTGTGTGTGTGTATGCGTGCGTGAGAGAGAATGTGTGTGGTGTATGTGTGTGTGTGTGTGTGTGTGTGTGTGTGTGTGGTGTGGGTGTGTGTGTGTGTGTGT
>NC_068981.1:167942142-167951505 GCF_001194135.2 Octopus bimaculoides
TGTGTGTGTGTGTGTGTGTGTGTGTGTGTGTGTGTGTGTGTGTGTTTCGTTCAGTGATTTTCGACTACTGCCCGGTTCGTGCTGCACTCGTTCCTACGGAGTCGTTCATCAGCTGGTATGCCAACAGAGAATTTTTTTTTTTTAATATTAACGAATTGTCATTGCCATTCAGTACTACGATACGATGTTTCCATTTATTTATACCCAGAAGATATATCAAATTCATCTTCAATTCTGTAGTTTACCAAGTAAAATTTGTTTTCATGGCAACATTTTGACAATATCTATTTTCATTTGTTTTAAAAGTATTGGTTTGTTTGGCTGTTATATGGCTTCCTCTGTAGCTAGTTCTTGCTTCATTTCAGTAGAGCGTATTGTATAATACATCCGTCTTTCGATTGACAGACATATCTAAGATAAAGCTGCACCAAATGTAGATTATCAATGTGGAATACGGTTTTTAAAGCTGCCTTCGCTCATATCGATATAAAAGGTTTGACTTTGTTTTTTGGGTTTTTTCCCCCGTTCTCCCCTTCAGTTGTGTTACTTTCGCTTTTGTTTAGCATTTTCCATTTGGAAACCGGTTTCCTTTGTATTGAAATTGTATTTGGCTGGTTGGATGTGGTCCTGGTAGACCTTCAATGTTTACCAGTTATTATGCTGCCGATATCTTCGTACTATTGCAAGTGACCCTGAGATTGTATTCAGTAAACGTTTTGTGGATGATTTAAAGTGATATCTGATTAAGGCTATTCCTGAGTGCATTTGATGCTGTAGTACTGTACTGCGTGATGTGTGTATATACTATGTATTTACTTATATATATGCATAGAGACAAAAATGCATGAACACACATAAATGCATACATACACAAATGCATACACACAGACACACATACATGCAAACACCACACACACACACACACACACACACACACACACACACACACACACACATGTATATATATAGATGAAGCATACTATCAAGGGATTAATAACATCGCCTCGAAACCACCTGGTTACGGATTGAAGCATCTAAAATAAGTTTGTGTTACGACATTATTTGAATGCCCAATGCCTTGTGAGTGAAATTTTCAAAAAATGGTATCTTCTACTTCTAGAAAGTAAACTGCAAAAAGCTTCACTGATCTGCTCATGTTGCGTGTTACTTACAGATGTTACGTACGGATTGTAAGTGTTATCGGTCGTATTTCGTGTGTGATTCGGTGTAAGATTGTGTATTATGTGTGTGTACTGTGTCATCGGGTAGAATTGTACTTCCACATGGTGCGTCTTTGTTTTTCAGTGCTTCTCCCCTGTTTGTCGATTTTTGCGATGGCTGAAACGAAGGAACAGCGTGCTTCTGTAAAATTCTGTTTTCTGCTAGGGAAAACGGCGGCCGAAACAGTTGTCATGTATCAAACAGCTTACAAGGACGCTGCTATGAGTGGTTTTCACGCTTTAGGAATGGTCACTTGTTGCTTGAAGACCAACGTCGTTCAGGACGATCGTCGACCTTCAAAACGAATAAAAACATCATGAGAATTCATAAACCGATCTTGGAGAAACATCACTGAACAACTGACGAATTTGCTGAAACGACTGGTGTGCCCTGGAGCTCCTGACAACGAATTTTGAGCGAGGAATTGCGAATGAAAAGAGTTGCAGTAAAATTTGTACCTCACCTGCTCACAGAAGATCAAAGGCAGACATGAGTGAATGCGTATTGTAAAACTGAAAGAACAGTTGTAAGTTGATCCGGACATTATTTTCATAGGTCATCACTGGTGACGAAAGCTGGTGCTACGGAATTTGCAGATGTGGAAGAAGTGAAGAAAAAACGACGGAGGCATTATAAGGTATCACTTCGCAAGAGTTCCAGGACTGCTTCGAATAGTGGAAAATGCGTCTGGACCGATGCATTGCTTCAAATAGAGAATACTTTGAAGGCGATAAAAGTGCAAACATGTAAAACTAAGTGAATAAAATAACATTGCAAAATTCCGTCATATTTGTGCATGCACGCATATTTGGTATATATCTGTGTGTAATGTATCTGCGTGAGTTGATGTACGCTTGTGTATATGTGAATGCGTGTAGGGGTGGATGTGTGTGGAAGAATATATATGCATATGTGTTTGTGTATGTGTATGTGTATGTGTGTGTGTATATTTCCGTGAATGTATATGCAGGTTTGTGTATATAGGCATATGTGTGCGTCTTTGGTATATGTCTGTGTGCTCATGAAGAAGAAGAAGAAGAAGAAGAAGAAGAAGAAGAAGAAGAAGAAGAAGAAGAAGAAGAAGAAGAAGAAGAAGAAGAAGAAGAAGAAGAAGGAAGGGAAGGGAAGGTGAAAAAGGAGGTGGAAAGTTTGTGGTATTTAGCTACGATCCTTTGCGTTCTGATTTTAAATATCACTGGCGTCGTCTTTTCTGTCTGTATTCTTTCGGAGTCGGTAAAATAAAGTACTAGTCAAGTACTGGGAGAAGATGGCTTGCGCTAATACCTCTTAATATTGCTAACTTTATGCTTCATAAAATATAATAGATAATGGTTTCAAATATTGGTACAAGGCTAGTAATTTCGGGGTGGGGATAAGATAAGCCTATCACATCGGCCCTAGTACTTATTTTATCGACTTCGAAAGAATGAACACAGAATGTAAAGACGGACGAAATTCCGTTTAGCATTTTGCCTGGCATGCTGACGATTCAGTTAGTAGGGGTCATATTAAATGTTTTACAGTATTTAGTTTCGTTCCCTTGAAAATCATACAAACTCCGTTAAACTTTGCTTCTAACGGAGTACCCCTGGTTACAAATATTTAGCTAGACTCTAATTTTAATAAAATAAGTATCTATCATGTACTGGGGGATGGGGTCATTTCGAATTTTGGTCTCGTGTTAAATTAAGGAGTCAAGATATATATCATGCAATACCATATGGTATGATATAGCAATAATAAAAAAAAAACATAATCAACAATAAAACTCGAAAAAAGTTAGGTGACAGTGTGTGTGTTAGTGTGTTATAAATAAGGAAGTATCTTGGTTTGCTAAAATATTGAATCAACTATTAATCTTAATACACGAATCACAAACCAGTAAAATATGAAAAAAATCTAATATAGTCTAAATCATAGACTGTAATACAGAAAGCCTATTATGTAATAAAAAAACTGTATAGTTTATTAATGGTACTTATTTCATATATCCCGGAGAGATGAAAGCCAGTGTCTATTTCGGTCTTCATTTGAAAATGGAATCGAGTTTACATAACTGAGATACTACAATTCCGTGTTTTACTGTTTCAGTTGCTTTTAATGTTTTCAACAGAATTGATTTTTGTCGCTTCCTAACGCAAATACTCTATTTTATTCTTATTTATTTTCCTTATTACTGTCGCGCCATCGAAGATTGGGTCTTTAAAACTGTGCTTCGTCTCCAGCAATGTATTCTGCTGTTACTCTTCATCTATTACCACCAGAAGTCTCAGCCCCCCTGCAAAGATTATCGACCCTGGTTTTCCTCCTCTCACAAAGCCGTAATGCGCACACACGTGCACACACACACACACACATTCAAATTTTGTGTTAGAGGCAGATCAATAATGTAAACGTTATCAATATCACATACGCAATGTATGTGTAGTTAAACACTTGTAACTGCAGTGTTTCGTCTAAGGTAGGTTCCTTTAACGACGTATAGAGTTACAAAACACAGTATACTGCTAGGCGAAAAGAAAATGACCCCGGAAGTGAATAAGAACGACAGATACCGATGTTTTGCAATCTTTGCTGCTCATTGATACTGTATATATATATATATACATATGTACTCGCCTCACTTCCGAAACGAGTACGTAGCACCCAGCCAGCAGTATATACAAATTGTGTAAAATCTATTTGCTGATGTGGAAAAGTGTCGCACAAGTTCAACAAAATAGAAATTTCATGTTAGAAGCATCAAAATAATGTAAACATTATCAATTTGTATATAGTTTTAGCTGGCTGTTGCGAATTCGTTTAGAAAATGAGGTGAGTACACGAAACCGATGAGTAGGAAAAAACTGTAAATTGTCAATATCTGTCGTTCTCATTCACTTCTCGCGGTCCCTTTTGCCGAAGTAGAAGATACTTGCCCAAGGTGCCACGCAGTGGGACTGAACCCGGAACCATGTGGTTGGTAAGTAAGCTACTTACCACACAGTCACTCCTTCGCCTATATATTGTATTTTTTACCTTTTTATATTTTTAAAGGGGCCTGCCTTAGACGGAATAGCGCAGCTTCAAGCATTTAACGCACATACATTTGTTATATTTTATCTTTTACTTGTTTCATTCATTAGACTGCTGCTGTGCTGGGGCATCACCTTGAAGAATTTTTAGTCGAATGAATTACTCACATTACTTAATTTTTCTTATCTTTTTTTTTTTTTTGCTAAGCCTGGTACTTATTCTATCGGACTCTTTTACCGAACCACCAAGTTACATGGATGTAAACACATCAATACCAGTTATCAAGAGGTGGTGAGGCACAAACACAGACACAAAAACAGACATGCATATATATATATGATGAGCTTCTTCCAGTTTCCGTCTACCAAATCCACTCATAAGGCTTTGGTCGGCCCGAGACTATAGTAGAAGACACTTGTCCAAAGTGCCACGAAGTGGGTCTGAACCCGAAACCATATGGTTTGGAAGTAAGCTTTTTACCACATATCCAGGCCTGTGCCTGTACTTCAAGTATGTGAAATATGTGTGTGTGTGTATGTGTGTGCGTGTATGTGTGTGTATATATATATATATATATATATATATATACACGTTAATATCAAAAAGTGAGAACGAGTGCTCAACACCGCGTTGGTGGATAAATATTCTTTATTTATGGGTTATCCAGGATTCTGTTGGTTTCATGTTAAGAGAAGTATATCTTTTAACAATTATCATGCCTGTCACATGACACACTGGTATTCGTCTCCATCTTAGATGAAAACACCAAGATGTCATATCTATCAAATGTTAGCTCAAAAATTAAAATGTGGAATAATAACTAATTGCAGTGATTTTTATATAATTTAATTTGAAGTATAACAATGCTTAAAGTTCATTAAAAAAAAAACGCAACACTTGTATGAAACACTTGACTTCCACTAATACTAACTATAACTTGAGGCTCCATTATACAAAAGGAATAATCGTTGAAACATTGGAGCGTTATTTGTATATCGATTAGATTTATATGAGATGACGCTTTGTGTAAACATTGTATTTGAAGAGACTGCTTTCTTTGAATGCTGTTAATTAGAGATGTTGATACTAAAATTTAGAAAAGTCTGTGGATTTGCTAATTTAAGATATTGTTTCATTAGTCACATATGATATCATATATCATACAAATTTCCCATATGAATCCTCTATACTTTATTTAAAGATGCTTCATTACTGTTGAATACAAAATGAATGCAAACTTTAATATACCAAGGGAGATTCTATAATTTATTAAAATCAAGGAGACGTAAAGAGAGAGACGTGAGCAGAGTATTCCAATGAGGAAACAACAAATTAAATATAAACAATCTATTGTCATTCTTATTAAGACCAGCATATGTATATAATTGTTACAATTTGACACTATTAGTATAGCAAAATGATGAAATTCGAAATATCTTACTACCTCGCTAATTTTTTTCTGTGCTGTTATTGCTTTCTTTTAAATGTTTTTTGTATATTCTTTGCGAGAGCTGAAGTTGGCCAAATGAAATTGTCCATCCATCATCAGACGGGTTTCTGGTTCGGTATCTTATGTCTGGCACTGAACTCTCAAATGAACATAGATAATCTAGCTACCAATAGTTACTAGTAAGGGATACTATATCAACCTTGCAGGCATACCAGAAGCAATGCAAAACTGATGAATGCTTCGGAATTCCGAAGTCTTCTCTGCTTACGTCTTCGACAGAGGGTTGCACTGTCAGGCAACCTTGCCATTATATCTGCTAGATAAAGTGAAACACTGGGGTCGATGTAATCGACTAGTCTCCTCCGCCAAAATTTCAGCTCTTGTACCTTTAGGATTATTATTATTACTAAAGCGTACTGGAGTCGATCTAATCGACTGGCTCCCTCCCCCAAAATTTCAAGCCTTGAGCCTATAGAAGAAAGAATCGTTTGCACACCGGATGACATGCTTAGCAGCAAGTCTTCTAGTTTTACAATCTGAGTTCAAATTCTGCCGAGGTCGTCTTTGCGTTTCATCCTTTCATGGTCGATAAAGTAAGTACAAGTTGGGTGCTGAGATTGATATAATCAACTAGCCCAGTCTATAAAATTCCCGGCCTTGAGCCTAAAGTTGAAAGAATTATTAAATTATTATTATTGTTAGTAGTATTAGTGGATAAAGTTAAAGGGATACGAGTTGACATGGTAATGTGGAGGGATGGCTTAAATGTGTTTCCGTACATTCTCAAAATTCCAGTTTTTTTTTTAATCAAAACAGACCAGGCCTGACTATGTCTATCACCATTTTTGATCTGTTAAAATAAGTACCTGTTGCATACTGACACCAACAGACAAGCAGTTTCATCGTTATTTTTTAAGTAACAGGGTGACAGAAATCCTGAAGTACTAAAAAGAATTAAGTAGTTGTGTCCCTTTATAATTTGAAATCAGTTTGTTTTCTTTTCATCTTCCTTGAGTCATTGCAATAAGCACTAGTAATATATGGAAATGGATTCAGTCTATTATATCCCCAAGCCTTACAAATGCCTGGCTTTGTAACAATGTAAGAAATCAATACAATTCTTTATTCCATTTAGGTCCATTTCTATGGATGTATGTATAATTAACTTATCACGCTTGTAGCTGTTTTTCTTTCCTCTTCACAATATGGTAACAGTTTATAATAAGTAATTTTTGTTTGCATTGTTTTGTATATGTTTATATACTTTCTAAACATGAATTTTATATTTATGAAAGTTGTTGCATAGGTAACATGAATAGGAATCCCTATGTCTGTAGCCTCAAGCAAGCATCATCTTTTTAGTTTCACGATAATTTTTTTCTTCTGACCGTATGTTCTAGTATGCTTAACGAGGTACTTCTCACATGAACGCCAAAAGAAATATTTCATCGGCTTTCCTTGTAGTTTAATCGGTTTTCACACGTTTGATATTCTCTTATTTATAATTATCTGCCTTTAGGATTACATATTTTCCGAATACAAAATTGCTCTATGATCTCTGAAGATTATACAGAATAGTCACTCTTCTACATCTGCTCAAGCTTTCAAATCTTGTCGTCCAGCTGTGCTTGACGATTTGACGACTACTGTTCATATTAAAATAATAACATTCTCTCATTATCAAGATTGTCAGGAAAAGCTGCGTGAAGTGACAGGAACTGACAAGAGAAGAGTGGATTAAATATTGCTTCTTTCGCTATTATTTGTTTGGTGAGCTGTCTCTATTGTTAGCTGGCATATATATATTCTGAGGCGTCGGTTTCTAAGTTCAAATTCCGCTGACGTCGTCTAAATTCTCAGTAATATACTAAGAACGTAAAGCGGCGGGCTGGCAGAGTCGTTAACACGCCGGGCGAAATTACATTCTGAGTTCAAATTCCGCCGAGGTCGACTTTGCTTTCTTCCTTTTGGGATCGATAAGATAAATACCAGTTGAGCTCTGGAGTCGATGTAATCGACTTACACCTTCCCCGACATTGCTGGTCTTGTGCCGAAACTTGAAACCAACATACAACATTAGAAAATTACTTAACTACTCTTGAATGTGATAGGAAATTATACTAGTCGAATATTTGTGCGAAAAAGACATGGCTAATATTTCGTATTTCTCTTGAAGCGCGAAAAACAATCGCTTTAGTTTCAAGTATTAATTGAAAGGATTTCTCTTAAGTAAAAAACCAAGATTGTTAGGATTTTTTTTTTTTTTTTTTTGCTGTTGTTATTGACCAAATGTTTTTCAGCGGCGAGCATAACGTCTTTTGTTTGTCAGACAACGTATCTAGGCCCATACTTTCGCGTCCTTACATTTTTAAGATGGAGGAGGGTGTTGCTTGAGGAAGATTTGACTACTATTTCAAGCTGATCGCGCGACCACGCAGAAACTCCTTCCTTTTGCCACTGGTATATTTTTTGTAAGGTGTCGGGAAGGATGCTTCAAAATATGAAGTCAGACGCTTCACTGTTCTATGTAAATATCAACAAGATACTGCAGTCGATTCAATTGTTTACATCCCTACCTGTTGTACTTAATCATCGAGACAGACAGAAATACTGTCAGCGTTTTGTACTTAAGCATAAAACATTTTCGCAAAAGCAGACAATAAGCATCAGTATGTCTAAAAACTATTGTTATGATGCCCAGGTGAGACCAAGACCTTTACGTCAATGTCATTCGTGCTTAAAATGTTTAAATGTTTAAGCCTTGGACTGTCTTTTACATTAAAAAAATTATTCAAAACAGTATATAGTGCCACCTGCTAACAGTTATTCTAACCCTTTTGTAACTCGGTATCCTTTACATCGAATGACATTTTATAAACGCCCCTTCACACATTACAGTATATAGGCACACACATATATACCCATCCACACACACACACACTCACACACACGCACATTTTATCTGTGTATTATCAAAGAGAAGCACATTTTGCCCCGTGGGGGTTTTTTTTCTGTATTTTCTCATAGTATCCTAATCAGCATATTGCTCATTTTAGATATCATTCATGTGGGCTAGTACCCACTATGTTCGATATTTATGGAAATTAGTGATGAAGGTGAGAATTTATATTGAATCATCAATTATATGAACTAAAGGTCGGAAGGGAACGGGTTAAACTACCTGCATCAACCTGCTATAAAATCAGATAGTAATTTTACCTTGTATTTATTTTTAGTGCAGACGAATATTAATGCAGTATATGGGGATCGGACAATAAGCGTAAGCCAGTGTCAACGGTAGTTCCAGAAATTCCGAGCCGGAAACTACAGCTAAGAAGATGAGCCTCGCCCTGGAAGATCTGTAAAGCTTGACTAGGACGTCCTGGCGGAACAAAATCCCATCATAATTGTTGAGGAACTAGCAGAGAAGCTTGGATTTGGTCCTTCAACTATTCATCGACACTTGCGTACCATCGGAAAAGTCAGCAAATTGGGTCAATGGGTTCCTCACAAACTTTCCCAGTCTAACCGCGCGCAGAGAGTGAATGTGTACTCTTCTTTGTTGTCATGTGTCACGAATGAACAATTTTTGGACCGAAGAGTGACTGGTGACGAGAAATGGGTTCTCTATAAAAATGTCAAGCGCCGAAGACATTTGGTAGGAAAAGGAGAAACAC